>NW_025932756.1:667925-854923 GCF_000764305.2 Hyalella azteca
TATCGTTATCAGAAGAACTGTTTGGTGATCTATACACGACGCCTATGAGGAGGCTATCTTTGCCTTTTAGATTAAGTTCGCACCACACTGATTCTCTAGCTGATTGATGTTCTGCAGATAACTTGACTTGCTGGGCCCCATAAGAGGTTCTAACCCACAAAGCTACACCTCTACTGCACTGCTCTTCATTTAAGTTATGAAAACAATCAAAACCTGGCAACTGAAATTCAACAGGTACAATTTTCCCCCCATGAATTTTAGGGAGTGTTTCTTGCAAGAATGTTAAGAGTGTTCCCTAGAGTTAAGAGTGCAAGAGTTAAGAGTTAAGAGAGTGCAAGAGTTAAGAGTGCAAGAGTGTTCCCTAAGTGTCTTGCAAGTGTTAGGGAGTGTTTCTAAGACCACACTTCTAACGAATCCAGCATTTCCAATGTTACAGATGTATAATGAATTTCTCATTTAATTTGCGAATAAATTAATTTTTCATTTTTTTTTAATATATAAAATTTTGTTTCAAAATTGTTTATTCTGTCAATTGATTCATGCATTGCCTCCGACTTCACACAAGTGTGCTAAATTTCAGATCAATTGGACTGGTAAAAGTGTGTCAAATATCAGTTAGGCTATAAGATAGTTTATAAGATTTGTGGCTGACAAAATTATTTTTTAAATTTTTTATATTAAAAAAAATAAATTTTGAAATCATTAACTTTATCATTTGATTCATGCATTGTCTCCAACATTACACATGTGTGCAAAATTTCAGATCGATAGGATAAGTAGAAGTGTGTTAAATTTCGATTATAAGATTTGTAGCAGACAGACAGACAAACAAACAAGAAGTGAAGTTAAAGAAAAGTGTTGTAAAAAGTTACATCTATCCTGTCAACTCGAAGTTCGCTGGTCCGTAAGTCGTTAGGCATTTTAAGACTGAGCATATGCTCCTGCATAGCTTCGTCTAGTCTGTTCTTTGAAGGCATTCGTTCATACTCGGAGCGTCAACGATGCTATCAGGGAGGCTGTTCCACATGTCGGTGACTCGAAGCGAGAAGAAATGTTGTCGCGTGGATGTGTTACAACATATTTTTTGTTTGTTTTAGTTTAGTTTTAGTTTATATTTATTATACTTTATTTAGTTTCGTATAGCCACACAATGCACGCCGATAAATTATAGCGGTGCAACTCTGCCAGCCACAAATCCATCAATAATGAACGGATTTTATTCAAATTTAGAAAATAAGTAGATAATATCAGTAATTTGAGGATGGAATTTTTTCAGATTTTTATATCAATTACTTTTTTTGTTAATGCGGAAAACCTAACTTCATTTTAAGCCATGCCAGCTATAAATCCATCAATAATGAACGGATTTTATTCAAATTTGAAAAATAAGTATATAATATCAATAATTTGTGGACGGATTTATTTCAGATTTTTACATCAATTACTTTTTATTAATACGGAAAACTGGTACATATACTTCACGTTCACCTCTCAGGTTAGGTCCTAGTTGTGTCGAATCGGTAGTTAGGTCACGTTTCAGTATTTTGTGGCATTAGAAAAAAAAGTGATTGATTTAAAAATCTGAAAAATTCCATCCACAAATTACTGATATTATCTACTTATTTTCCAAATTTGAATAAAATCCGTTCATTATTGATGGATTTATGACTGGCAGAGTTCAAAATGAAGTTAAGTTTTGCATTCGAGTGCGCAGGCCAGTTCGCACTCGAGTTCGCTGAAGTATCTTACCTGTCGCTGATTCTGATCATCGAAGAATTGTCGCAGCTTGTTACGGGTCGCGAACTCGCAACTCACTGTTCAAATATCCACTGTGCTTAACCCCCAATTCACTTCGCCGATTTTCATCGGAGCTGACCTACAAAACTGGGATCGAACCAGCAATTACCTGCTCCAATTTTGGCAATTTAAACAGTAACCACTGGGACACCCCACCAACATAGTCCAAGGACTTTGCTAGTTTGGTCACTACGTTACTATGTACACTGCGAGGGGTCGCCTGCCGAAGACCACAACTGCCCTGGATGTAATGGACCATCATGATTCCTGCCTTCCGGAACGTAGCATTCAGCACTTCAAGCCGTCCGTAACTAGGCCGTGGGTCGAACCAGCCCTCGGTCGAACGGCCACTTGTCGCAGGACGATAAATTTTGCAACAGAACTATGCTATCTGAAACCTAACCTCAGATGCGGTGAACGTAAAATTACGTAATTCAACGATACCCGGAAGTCAGATTCGATCCGCGGCCTGGTGGTGCACGCCAGCTGGTGGTCAAGGCCGGAGGAGGACAATGCCGAGTGGTGCACGGCTGATTGGTGGATATCCGGAGAGATCCAAGGCGTTCGATTCAGGGCTTATTGGTGCACAAAATTGGTGGTGCACGGCTGCGCTCCCCACTACGAGTGCGCATATTGCTTGGTGAGAGTGGCCTCACAATACACGAGTTGCGCTTTTTGACCAATGCATCAATGACCTTCCACTCAAATACCGAAGGACATTATTTGGCTTGATCAACACTGCTATTGCGAATATATGTAAGCAACACTATTACTATTGCACATACCCGCTCCAGCATCGAAACACATAGAATGAATAGCGTATGCCTCTTTTAAAAATTATCCGTGTGTCAATAAAAATACTTAACTCGGGTGCGACAAGTATTTAATTAAACGAGCTAGTACCACAATCTCCGCAATAATAATCTTTCAAATATTGGACGACTGTGGTAAATGTTAATCCGTATAATATTTGAAATAAGTTGTACTACAACTTGTGAGAAACTGACGCTCGTATAACTACTAGGGTGAAATGTATATCTAATACTTTTAATGTGTTCAGGTTTGCTTCTTACCTGAGTCAGGTTGGGTGATATGAAATCATCATCATGACAACATTGAACTGAAAAAAAAAACATGATTCGCAATAGCAATATGTTCCATCGCTAAGTAGGTATAGTTTCAAAGCTCAAACTGATTGGATCACGACATTTTACTAACTTTTGAAAATTCATTCACTACTCCCTGCTGTTTGGTAGATGCTATGAAGATCTAGTATTTACATTGAGGATAGAGTGCAGCTTTTTCATGACATTGTTGTGTTTTGGATTTGGGTTGGACGTTTATTCTGAATGGTGCTGACTGAGTGACTGTCGACCTGTAAACTCTTCACCTACTTTAGTTAGGTACTTATATCAAACAATGTGATTACTTTTAAATGCGTAGTAAGCTCTGTAGTGTTTTAGAAACTAATAACTGAATTTCTTCTTGTGCTTGGTTCGGTGGAGGTGACTCAGGTGAGTCATTACATTAAATTTAAATTATAAATATATTATTCCACATTTTTACACAGTGCTAATCTGCTAGACTGGCAAATGGCAAAGAACTTATCTTTTTTAAAGCCAGTTCATTTTCAATTTATTGATCTAGTTTAGAATTTTATTCAATATCTAGGTATAATGAAGCTGGCAATGCCTGGCATCAATGATACTTAGGGTAAACGCGGTATATTCCGACATCGTAGGTAATTCCGTCACTTCTCTAGTTTTTCCTTTATATTAAGCTTTGTTTTAGTTCCATGCGTTAAATAAATATGGCAACATTTTGTGACGTTTCATCGTTGCTGACGCGTAGTGAAGTGTTTTGAGAGTCATGTGAAGGCAACAGAACTTACGTAACGCATACGTTTTTTTTTTATAGTTTTTCATTTTTCGATGCGTCCTTAAAGTGTCGGAATATACCGCGTTTACCCTACTAACTTTAGTAACTTAGCTGGTTAACTCAGATGACCCTAGTCCCTAGACCTAGTCTAAGACTCTAAGCCTCTAGCTGTAAAATTAGGTAAAAGCCCTGGGCCCCTGTGGCAGCACTGCAGCAGGTCGGAAAAGTCCTACTTTTTCTGAAATATCACAGCTCTAATATCATAACATTTCAGTAGGAATTAAATCTCTCAGCTCTAATGTCATGTATTTTTGTTTAATTGAAAAAATAGGGGGTTTTCAATGCAATTGCAAACATGTTGGTTCATAAAATTTTTAATTTCTGCAATAAGCATTAGGGTAAACGCGGTATATTCCGACACATTAACCCATTAACGCCCAAATTTTTGATTTGTGAAATTTCTGTCTGAACACCTTCATATGGTGTAAATATTTCATATAAAACAGTTTTTGCACAATTTTAGCGGATATAATGAGAGTAGCAGTAGTTGAAAGGAAAAAGTCCCAAATGGGGATCATGGGCAAAAAAGTAATAAAAAATACCAATTATTTTTCGTCACCGTTCTTATTATTTCCAAATTTATGAAGTGAGTATGTGTTATTAGTGCCTCTTTCTAATGCTAAATGCACATTCCTTTATTTGTCACCACAAAATTAAAGAGATTACAGAAAGAAGTATTGCTCCTTTGAAACTAAATATAAGGAAGTAATAATTACCCTCAAAATGAGAGTAATTTCACTGATGCCATGCAAGGAAGCTTTCAACGTGTAGCCCAACGAATCACTTGGTACATTTCTTTCGGACATTTATTTTGCAAACGACGCAATTCCGTTGTCTTCAACATCTGTTCGCTGTAGAACATGCCCTGAATTACTTCTTCCAAAGTCGTCTATCACTCGCCGCTTTGATTCCTTACTGAATGATGGGCGACCTGACTTCTTAGGATCTGACAAAGATGATACTTGCACATATACCCATACTATTCTCCTCTTGAATTCCAGCAAGGGCATTTGTCCGTTTGCCTTGTAAAGCAGGAGTGGATTTATGACTGGCATATCAAGAAAGTTTGTGAAAAATGAAAAATACAATTTCTTTCCACGAACTTTTATCCTGTATTTATTGATGAGCCAATCCATTTTATTCACGCCACACATGTACTTGTAATCGGCGATGCACTTTAGTTGTTCTAATGAGACCTGGTCCTTCTTCTGCTTGTTCCATCTTTTCACTTTTTCACCTTGGTGATTTGACAACATCTTGACATCATTGTTGTCTTACCATACAACAGCAAAGATATTATGTTGTTGGGGGTCAGCCCCTCTAAAGGTCGACGGTCCGGCCGGTATAGTACCAGCACAGGGAACAGAATAAAAGCAAACTCAGGAGATCAAACAGAGGAAGAACCAGGCAACAATATATTAAATAGAATCAGTGGTACATGAAGGTGAAATATGATGGTTAGTAGGTTAGTGAAGATGGGACAGCCCAGGGCTATGAGTGATGGGGTGAACCTAGCATGAGAACATAAATAACCAGCAGCCCACACTGGTTTGAACAGTAAAGAATAAACAAGAATACACAGTAAATAAACTAAACTGGGCCAGAATAATGATCAGTATCCAAACTCTAATCAAGAATAATGAAGCTAAGGAATCAAGAGCTCAAAACAGGCCCTGGGTCAGGCCTGGTCCAACAAGTGGCGTCGGCACCAAAGAAACAAGATGGCGGTGGTCTTACTTGAGAGTAGCAGTGGGGTTACTGGGGTAGACTCAACTGGCACGTTAAGGCAGCTCGGACATGAGTTGCTGGACAGGACTTAAAGAGGCATCAACGCTGGCCTCTAGTGTCAGCTCGAGTAGCTCAAGAGCAGCCCAAGACTTGACTGCAATGTGGCTCAGTGAGCCCAAAGCTTGCCTGTCGCTCGTCCAGAACTGGTATCAAACTAGCTCAGTACTTGCCGGAATGCGCTCCAAATTGGTCCAGAATATGCCCCACATTGGCATGTTTTTGCAGTATTTCGACACGCAAATGTATGACGTCACCATTTCAACCATCAATGAACTCATGGAACTAAAACAAAGCTTAATATAAAGGAAAAGCTGGAGAGGTGACGGAATTACCTACGATGTCGGAATATACCGCGTTTACCCTACTTTAACACTCCTGCCAGAATATCCTGCAGAACGTAATAACAATAAGTCAACCCAAAACATTTCCTTGAAGATCGCACAGTTGCGGTCATGTCAGTCATCAGAGTGGTCAGAGTGGCGTCAGACTGCATTATCATGTGTTTAGTTCCCAACACATTTGGGGTAACACATGCATACAACTAAATAAATTGGTGGCTCATAAAGGCTTTTCATGTCCAAGATATGGAATTCAAGTCTTGATGTAAATCATGTAATGGAATCCCAGCTCAAAGAAATGGAATCACTGCTCAAAGAAATGGAATCACAACTGGCAAACACATACAACAACCAAGGCTCAAAAACTCCAGTCGCGGCTTGCCAAGTAGATATTGCATGCCTGTGTGGCAGGGCTTCTGCTCAACTTTCCAGTCCCAGATTTAGCCTTTTAGGCAGGGCCCCTGCCTAAATCTGACATAAATGCCTGCAAATCATACCAATTTCACTTGTTCATACTTCATATGGCCTTTTCCTAATTTATTAAGTGAAAAAACAATAAAAAGATCTTATTTTTACCTGCAATTTTTGGAAATCACATGTGAATGTTAAATAATCATTTTTAATGTACCCACAATTTTAGCAAACTTCTGCCCAGTATTGAAATTGGCCTAGGGCTTGTATTGAAGAGCAGTTGGTAAGAGTGTAAAAAGTGTGCTTTGCCCTAACTGGGACTGGGAATTTGGTCAGAAGCCAGGGTGCAGAAAGTGGATGAATAACTCATTAACTGAAGATCATCTGGGCTGCATCAGCAGCAAAATTGTACATCTTCAGATGATCTTGCCAACACATTTGGATTAAAATAATTGCATTTTAGATGATTGCAAATTTTCATTGACCCAAATCAATACCACTTCTTTAACAATTAGCACTGGCTAATTATTAATTAGCACCCCCCCCCCATTATATTTAATTAGCACCCCCTGCCATCCGCAGTCAAGTGTGGAGCGCTCCAGCTGTTTTGAAGCATCTTAATGAGTAAGCACTAACTACAGTTCCACCATGAGTCACCAGTGCCTGCTCTGTTTAATAATATCTGGTCTTAGGCTGGTTGGATATGAGGCTGCAAAGCACAATCCACAATTTGGTAATTTTTGTTTCAATGCAATTGTGTCCTGCAATACCTGGGATGTGAAAAATACACTCGGTGAAGTTTTTGTCAGAATATCTATTTTTTAGTGGAATTTTATGTCACAAATTTGGTCTTTTCATCCTAATTTTAGGAATGTGCTTAAATTGAACCTATCAAATGTTGCTCTTACAGGCATCTTTTTGCAATGAATATGTAGTTATAACCAAGAGTTTAAAATTCTTAATTGTTATTTATTACTATAATTTTGAATCCACAAGCACTGGGGGTAAATTTTATATACCATTCTAACAACAACTGAACTTTCATGCCATTTTTTAGAGCCACAAGCTTCTTGCTAGATTAATTATTTCTCATATATGTAATTGTCAATAAAACTACACAATTAGGTTGCATGATTGAAAATACATGAATAATTGGTTGCTTTGCAGCCACAAGATTTCATTCATGAGTTGAAAAATTACCATGTAGCAAAGCCCAAGTGACATATTTTCAATAATATTTGTTTACAATTTAATTTTACATTAATTATGAGATATTTAAAGACCAGTGGGTAAGCAAAATGTTTGATTGCTGTATGTTTTAATGCTAGGTATTGCATTGGTAAAAGCTATTTAGATATTTGCTAAGACAGTTGCACAGAGCAAGTGGCACTGTGGCCAACCAAAACTGAACACATGTATGGTCACTAATACGCACACATGCAAAGCTTTGTAGCATGGGTAAAAATAGACTTGGTAAAAATTTGGCAATGTTTTATCTTGGACGTTCTAGGCTTGGATGGGTACCGTGTAACTCATACTGTAGTATGCAACAGAATCAAATCCCTGCAGTAATCCTGATGGCCATAGAAACTCTATATTCTCGGGATAGCCATAGACACTTGGGAAGAAAATACTTATATATGTAGGTACTCAAAATGTTCAATAACAATCTGAAATTATTCCTTATGCTTTTTAATACAGCAGGTGCCATATTTTTTTATGAGCCATCATGCAAAATTGCACCATATCTTGGCTATCTCTGAAAGGTCATGGAATATTGGTTTATTTTCTTAGTTTGAACTTTAAAACTGATGTTCATTTTTATTTTGGTTAATACGGACGTTTGTGTTTTCTCGCCCGCCAGCTATAATCAAACCTTTTTAATGCATTTTCTCATTTATGGAGAAAATGCACTATTGTGCTCGCCATGTCCGTCTGTCTGTCTGTCCGTCCGTGACCTCAAGTTTTCGTCGACAAGAAAATGCGCTCTCTGTCACTCACTGCAGTGAGTACGGAGTTATATTTTTTTGTCTTATAACCCAGTGCCTGTATAATTGCTCTCAAATTTTTTGACCACTGACAAATAAGCATGGGCTTAGACACAGTCAACGTTGATCGTTAATCATAATTAATCTCGTTAATAAATACCTACGTTCATTAAAGTCCAAATCATACCGAAACCTAGCTCCATAAAGTTAGTCAACATTATCGTAGAAGATAAAGCTCTTGAACTCGCTAAATTTGTGACAAGAATTCTCGTTCTTTCGCAGTCAATACGGAGAAAATTGACTGCAACTAACCCTTTGTCTGAGGATGTATTAACGGTGTGTCCATCTGTCTCAATGTCCATCATCATATACTTTATTTGCAATTTTATTTATTGTTGATGTAGATAGAACTAACGCTGCTCCAAATGAACTACTCCGTCCACATTCGCCAGGGATGTCTAATTGGATCATTATTATTTTATCGCCCAGTTTGGCTCTCGCTGGGCTAACTCGTTGAATAATAAAAGCGTTCTCTGCCAAGGAACGGATTGCAGGCTTCAGGCTAAACAGGTTGCGTGTCTAGAGATTGAATAGTTCTAACTCGTCCTATATATAGGCCAGTTGTATATATGTCAGTTATGAATTGCGGTGCGCAGTTATAAGCTCTATCTTTACCGTATGTGTTAAAACAATTCGCTCAACTTCATCTGATGTGCCTTCAAAGTGGACGAAATTATTTTTAAACGCGAGTTGGTATTAGTACAGATGAAAAATTTCTTGGTTCTTTTAACGATACAGGTTTACATGCTATCTAGTACTTGAAGTGTTAATTTCGCTTCATTGCCTGGTCACCAGATAGTATAACTTTTTAAATAATCTTGTTATTGCACGTCATTTTACAGTGTTTCTGATTCATTTCTTGACCCGTAGTCGAATTTTCTGGAACACTTACGAGACCGTCAATTAATAAGCCAATCAGTGGTAATTTATCAATAGTATTCTTTTGACTTTGAATTTCGAAAATAAATTGATGCTCCCGTAGAAATGTTATGGCATAACCAAAATATAGGTGCGGAGTCGAGCGTTCACGCATGGTGTCAGCTGTTAGAATTGGACGGCCGGTGATGGGTTAGGACAGACCAAACTGACGTCAAAAGCGTCTCGGTGTGGCCGCATTGCGCTAGTTGCACCTAAAACGTGGTGAGTGTTTTTAAGAGAAGTCTTTCTTTGCCCATTATCGAGAATTACAAAGGTGCCAGAAGTAATTCGATAGGCTAAAAAATGGTTTTATTATTTTAACTTGCGCTCATTGCATCGAAATCACCCAAGCAAGAGAGTATAAGTACGCATTGATAGAACTTGCGCAATATGACTGAGGTATGAACTATGTTTTTACCTTTTTCGTGACTCTCTTGAAAGATTGTGGGAGACTTAGATATTGGTTAGATAATTAATCTGTGAAATTGAAGACTTCTGTAACTCAAAAGAATATAGTTTCAATTATAAATCCGTTTGTTCTATCATATAGTATATGATGTTATCAAACGTCCAAACCTGTGCGAATATATTGAAAGAGTTTGAAAAGTCCCACAGAATCTATACTTTCTCGATGCGTTCAGATCAACTTCACAACATAACTGGTGGTCCATGTCCAGTATATTCCGTCATCAATTTGATGGTATCGCAACGAAACTCGATCTGATCAGCGTCATGCAGTGTAGGCACAGAGCGCTTAAAGCTAACCGCTCCTGTAATTACCTTAGCATGCCATTGCTGCCTCGCTTAATCGTAGGTTCTATAATATGGGGCCAATAAATGCCATGATGAGCCGCGCTAACCCTTTAAGCTCGACGCTACCATGCTCCATCTCATGCACTTCTTTTCCAACAGCTGTAAGATCGAGACGTCTCGACCACCGCCTGCTTCGTGTTACTTGCAGCGATCACATGCACTTCTTTGCATTCAACGTGATGTGGTTGAGCTAAAAGTCTTCTGTTGCTAAGTCCATATTCTTTGTCTTTAGTATTTTGTGCTCAGAAGTTGTTTTGATGCGCATAATTTACTTTCCATGAGCATGCATGACGTTAATTCCGATGATAAATTTTCACTATTGTACCCCATCCTACGTTGTTGTATAATTCCCTTTAATTGATCTACATTATTAGTGGATTGATATTTATGCATTGCATAAATCCAAAACTTATCCAAAATATTTTGGATTCTATTCTTCAATAGTGAACTTTCATTTAATATTACTGTCATGTTTTAATCCACTTTTCACCATAAAAAATTTTCTATGGTCTTGTTTCGAGTCCCTTGGCCACGTCTTTCAATTTTGATTTCACTGCATCAAGCATCATTTTTCCAAGATCAATGACGCTGAACTGATATTAAATCAATAGCCTTAGGGAAGACTGTGCCAGCAGTCAATCAGCTTTTTTCTCTCTGGGCTGCCCATGTAATGGATGATCCAATCTACATGTCATGCGTTGACCTATACCGCCAGTGTTTGGTTTGCAAACGCCGCGTGTGGTTAGTACGATATCTAACAACTCGATAAAAAGGCTCATAGTGAAACACTTGGTTTCTTAATTCATTTGTCTGGCAGATAATAAATTTAATATTGGAATAAATAGGCAAATGGATTAATAAATAAACGAGTAAAATTATTCTATTTGAAAGGAAAAAGTTATCAATATTTGGAAGAGCATCATAATTATACTTTTTTATTTGAGATTATGCCTTGTCCAGATGTGTTCACGAGAAATTTATTTGTCTAGCGTTCAGAGTGTTCGGCCAAAACCACTTCTGAAAGAATGTTCGCTGGGCTATTTACCCCTTCTAGGATAAGCTCTGTCATTTTGACTGAAGCATTAGAGTCTAAAATAAATTATTATGCTTTAAGCCGTCACCGATATTAGGTTGGATCATTTGTAATCGTCGCCTGAGTTTGAAATTGCCCCTTGCATTGCCCATCAATCAGCTAGGGCTCGTATTTCATATTGTGTTGCGAGTACTGCATTCTTCCTGTCATGGTATAGCATCATGCTGTTATCATTCGTGTAATCTAATGTATATATTGTATAATGTTTATAGCACGGCGACACGAATTGCTACAATATGCATTAGTTGCATGCCACACCACACCGGCATGTCTCCTATCCGACATTGATGAATTTTCTGTCGATTCAATTCTACTGTCTGATAATCTGCAAGTATTTTCTTTAACAATTATTTTAGTTTATTGCAGTCAACAGGATACAACAACACAAGATACAACAACAATACAATCATTCAGCAGGATACGTTTACCTTGTGTTTTCATTAGATTAACATGATATTTTAAATATTCAATCCATTATCGATCTGATTTTACCAAAGCTGTAAGGGCGAGTTGCTTTTTGTAAGAAACGCGTATTATTGAGACCATAAAAAAACTTCGTGTTTCAACATGATCGCTCCTGAAGTTTAATACAATTTCGATTTATAATTTAACAATTTGAAATTCTTAATTTATGTTTCTGTAATTGCACACTTGACGTCGAGAAATGTACAACATAGCATGCATTATCTCTTTAACGTTATATATCTTCTACCAATATCACGTCAACTCTAGCCTTTATCGTAATGCATTACTTTGCTCTTGATTGTTCTTCGCTCCTTCAAACATTATTTGCTATCGACTATAGTTCTTAGGTCAAATTGTACTTGTGGGTCTATATGTCAGTATAATGTATAGTGTGCAGCGTGTAACTGTATAATAACAGCAGAGTGCAGCGTGTAACTGATTTGCTATCAATTGTGTAGGACTCAGGGTCGGCTGCGTAGGTGGTTATTCGATTACAATTTCTGTAGGCATTTTCCGAGATTTTCCAGCTTAGTGGCATTCATGGGAAGACGAGATAAGAAATGCTAGGTTTTGTTGGAGTCACTCACTGCCTTGCGCTTCAAAAGACGCCGAGCAAACTACATGAATATCACATTAAGAGCTCGGCATGTCGTATTTGTCGGACTTGGTCGTCGTTTTCGCTTACACGATAATGCTAAGGCTAGCGTTCAGTTGCCGTAGGTTAAAATTTCTACGCCAAATCTTGTATATAAGTGCAAAATAGAGGATTATATCAATGATAATAATCGCTTTTCAATGCACTTCTTATTTCTTAGAAATACTCTTGGTTCATTTGAAATTTATTGGATGTTTTTTTTTTTGTTTATACCCTGAATGTGAACTAAAAAAGATGTTTTAAGAGTAAGTCATTAATAATGATCCAGGTATTTTCGTTACAATATTCATGACCGCACGAATAATTGTATCTCATTGTAAAGAAAACTTGCTTCATTTTGATTTTTGAGCGAACGACACCTTAGGTGTAACGTAAGAGAACCACAGTGAGAAGTTTAATGTAAAGCATGACTGGAAACGAAGGACTATCCAACTAAGAACATCCTGGAAGTGGTTAGAAAACTGACATAAATCGTCTGCGTTCCGCTGCTAAGACACATGCTGCAACCAGGCAAGCGAGATGTTAACTTAAGAAATAATCGTAAAGCTGTCGAGCCTATAATGAAACCGAGCAAGCCACTCTGAACCTAACACTGCAATCTCATGCACATCATTTTCTGGTGGCTGGTCCGCTAATTCTGAGAAAATTTGCCGATGGAGTATGGGAGTTTGATATATTGAAATCTTGTTGAACTCATCCCCTTGTTGTGTGGTTTGAGGTGATCCGAAGATAAAACAATGATACTAATATAACAGACAACTCTCAGACCTTTTGCCCATCATTCTATGGTTTACTGGTCTTGGTGAATCAGGAAAATGGCCAAATTAAATTATTTTATAATTGTATAATAATTGCTTCATTCGGAAACACATTAGTGAGCCTAAAAGTTTGAAAAAAACCAGCACAAATGTTTTTAAGGCCAAAACAGTCTTAGATCCCTGATTACCTCCATACGATTTGTAATCGTATCAAGCCAGTATTTAGTGTGGAATTAGGTAAATTAAATTGAATAGTCCGCGAGGCGGCTGTTCACCTGTCGGACCTTAATTTTGCGGTTGCGAACCTGTCTATTTTACGCATATATCTCATATTCAACTCGCCTATACGCATAACTCTTCCAACTATGAATCTAATTACATGTAATTGAAAACCTCACGGCATAAAGCAGAGTTAGTGAGTTTAAAATAATTTTTTCTTAACGCTATGTAAAGTGTAAATAGCTTGCCTTTGCCAATTGTAAGTTTTTTCCGGTGATGGTATAACATGGCAAGGTGACGGGTGCAAAGACCCTAACAACGCTTGTCACCACTAAACATGTGATTATGATTTGAACATGTGATGCTTGATTGTGTAATTGTTCCAAGAAATGAATATTTCAACGCTTGTTAATGTTCGATAAAAGTAAAATCGTATTTAACGTTGGCGATTGAGTGCATCTATTATCGAATTAATTCAACGTAAATAGAAGGGCATTTTATATTCCGGACTGAGTCGTTATTGCAAAAACTTCCCATCTGCGTAAACTGTACTTCAACTTTTCGGTCTTGGCTTGATTTGCTTAGAGAATATAGTAATATTGATTATCATTAACATTCATGTTTGTGATAATACCGTAACAATATATTTTCATTAACCACCGTCTGTATTTGCTACGGAAGCATTCACTCGTCCTAGAATAGCCATCAATATCTTTACCACCATGCGTGATATGTGTGGGCTGTTGTCCGCAGTACAGTTATGCCAGTTATTGTCTTCACTCAGACTCGTTGGAGCGAGTTTAATATTTGCTGCGCCATAAACGCTCTTGCGCTGGTTTTTGTACAACCGTCGAATTTCTTCAAATGTCACTCGATCTAAAGAAAAAGTCCGTGCTTACAAGACTTGGGCTCGGGTTATTGACTCCATGCATATTCAACACAACTTGTTGGGTCTAAATGTATCTGACTTTAAAATTTTTAATTACGAATTCTATCTTATTCTGAACACAGTTTGCTATTTTTTCCCAAGAATTAACATTTTTTTCACAATCGTCTGATTGTAAACTTCGGGTCAAGTTTATTATTAAATAATTGTGTGGTTTCACGTACGAATCGTACCTGCATTCTATCGTAGATGTATCCTAAATAACCCGACAACCTGTTCGATTTTCAAACCCCCGCGAATTTTTTTGTTGATCCCGGGCATTAAGCTCTCCATGACTTTTTCTGTAAATTAATAATAGTGCATACCTTTGCAACAAAAATACATGTATAGTGAATGTTCCCGAGAAACTGAGGAAGCTAGTCTACAGGATTTGCTTATCAAATCCTCAACCCTGAGGTTGAACCTAAAATTCAAATAGGTATAATTAGATAATTAATAATAGAAGATAATTTTCCTGAAAAGAAGGCTTGAATGGTCAGCAATTTAGTGTGATGCACATTCAATTAAACGTAACTATATTGTGCATTGGCAGGCTTCGAAGTCTTCGATCGGTCTGTTGCACACCTCTGAATTCCATTCAAAAGAGTAAGGCTAGCAAACGCACCAAAGAGAAAGTAGAATACGTTCAGAATTGGACAGTAACTTGAACACTGTACTCGACTTTTCAAGGACGTGAGCAATATCATCCAAATCGAATTTTTTGTTTGACTGTCAACATTGGCAAAGCGTCGGGCCCGTAATCATTGTGTAACAAAGCTTTAGTCTTAAGCGCCTTTCTCCGTATATGTCCCAAAAAGAGAGTGTATATATGAGAAAAGAACGTCCGGCAGGACATTATCATGTATTACATTATCATTATCATGATTTATTATATCACAGTTGAGATATATCGGGCAATTGCAACGATTGTCTACAATTTTGACGTACAGCTGAGCCAAATTTCTCGAAGTGCATTAAATTGTACATCCCTGTGAAATTTTCTTGAGAGATTGTTTTCTATTTTAAGCCAAACACGAATGAAATTTTTATAGCCTTATTGCTTGCTCAATCGAATGTGCGTGAATCATATCTAGCTTGGTGACTATTTGTCCTCCTGATCTCTGGCTTAGATAGGTCCACAAGGAATTAAACATGAAATATTCACAAACTTTGCAATACCTACGCTCATTACGGTTATTCCAAAGACGTAAGGCCGCGCAACGTCTCACGCGAACATTATGACGGCGGTGCGAGCGCGGCCGCGACGTCCGTGCGAGCGCGGCCGCGACGTCCGTGAGACGTACGCACAAGTACTTGCGTACAATTACCGAGTCCCGCGTCTACCATTATATTATTAACGTGACCGCAGCATGCAGTAAGCAGCGCTCGAATACCGGAGCTGCTCCAAGCTTAAAATACTTCAAAGAGAAACAACAATTAGCTCGTTCCATCCGCGGTCTGGAAGAAAGGCTTTTTAAATGAGCGTTCTTCGTCGATTGATTATATACATCAAAGTAAACAATAGGCCATAATTCGTTCTTGTTTCTAAGAGCTTAGTGAATGCCAAGAGGGCCTTTTAAATTTATAAAGTCGATTTGATTCTTTTGACCTCCCTCTGTGATGCTAACGGTAATTGATAGATCACATATGTTGTAAACATCTTGGAATTATTGGATTTAACCACGATATATTCTTAATTATATATTGCGATGGGGGGAGTTCTGTAATTTCGTGATATCTTGTGGCCTAAGCAAATGAGCGGAAAGCAAGATGGGCTTTTGATGACAGGATGAGATTGAGGCGCTATTGCTGCACAGGAAGAAGCATCACATGACCTCTAGCACCTCATTCCCACTGTCAAGCAAGCTAGCTTGGCCCGCATGCCAGTTCCCAGGATGGTTCGCTGACCTCGCAGTGTACTGATCACACTCATGCCTTGCACTTGTGTATATTCTATCAAAGATGCATCATGAGTAACCCGATAATGTGATCGATTTTTGTTCACCCGCGTCGATCACTTTTTTGTGTAGTGTGTACTGGCCAAATTAAGTACTTCCTAGCCTTGAAATGTGGAACTTCTAATTGGTTATTGCAACAGGGGAAATCATCTGTGTTCTCTAAACGGGACCAAATATTATAAGTATCAAAAGTTATTTTGAGAATACACGAGAATCATATACCCATGCAGCTCCGGAACTAGTATACCAGTCCTCGCATGAATCTTGTTTTCAATGCAACCTGTGCAATGCAAATCTGTTTTAAAAATTGTATCCGGATGAATTCTTTTGACTTTGTCTTACACCATGAATTACTTTTTATTTTCAGATGCCGTTCAAATTTTCATACGAAGAGGAATTGATTGTCTTCTGGAATGCCATCTGTTCCGGTCACATCCCATGGTTCTTTTAATTGCAAGGTAAGAATCTACAACTTGATTTTTTTTTAATTTATTTTCTTCCTTGGAAGGGACTAGATAGGCACTTCCAATAGAAATAGTCTGAATATAGAATAGAATTAATAGTCTGATCAGATGATCAAACTGATTTAATTTTAAAGTGTCAAGCAAATTTTTTAGGACGAATCAATGACTGCCCTAACCTACCCAAATGATTTTACTGACCACCTTACTGTAATTTTATTCATTACGGATATACGTATGTATGACTATATTCATCTTTACTCAGGAATATCTCAGCTTAATTAACTAAACCAAACTATTCAGGTTTTGTGGTGAAATGAGTATAACCACACTCAATAAATTTGTGCGCGAGACAATATTCATTGAATTTTTAGTATTCATCTTACGTCGATAAGCTTCAGTCGTATGGAGGATTTTTGTTGTCATTTTTAACTGCATGTATCCTGGTGGTTGACTCCTACAGTTAGCTGAACGTTCCGTAACTCAAATGG
This sequence comes from Hyalella azteca, assembly GCF_000764305.2. Lineage (NCBI taxonomy): Eukaryota > Metazoa > Arthropoda > Malacostraca > Amphipoda > Hyalellidae > Hyalella > Hyalella azteca. The sequence continues at coordinate 685,002 of NW_025932756.1, forward strand.
CACTAAACGCAGACATGGAGTTTGTTCTGTGCTTTTTGCATCACCTCCGCAGGAGACTCGTTGTTAAATTTGAGATGTTTCGAGAGTTTTAAATCGTTCCCTGACCACTCGACTGCTTTTTGATGCTCTGATGGAGGTTCCTTTGTTGCGCCTCCGAGTACGAAAAAAATGACGACGGTTCTGTTGCATGAGCTTTATCTCATGTTCAATAAAGCCTAATCTCTTTTTATAGCATCGTCCTGCTGGCTGCCACGAAAAACTTGCATTGGGATGCAGTAGCTTTACCTCGTCCAGACATTTTTTGACTGGATTTAACAATATAGTCGAGATATTTGTGATCTCGCTTGTCGCGTTCAGGATGATAAGGAGGTTTTAAGCCTCTATACATCACTCTGAGCAAGATTTATTTCTTATTCAAGTTTTTTTTTAATTTGTAACTGTAAAATTAGGTTGCTCAAAACGGGATTAGCTTATCTGTCAGTATGCCGGTAGAAATAGCTTGACTACGTGTTTTCTGCGCGCTTCAGCGAGTGTTTTTTTAAACAGATTTCCTGCCGATATTTCTAGTACAACAGTCCTCGCGTATCAAAAACCTGTCTGCTGGAAGATTTTACTGCTAATTTTAAATCTCAGGTGAGGCGCAGTTTTCTACGGAATAGCCGGAGGCCGTTTCAATTCAGGTCGGTGCTATGCAATCTAACCATCCCATGTGATGAGAGCTGGGATCGTCCTTATTTGGATAATTTTAGACTTGATACTTTCTTGAATCGCTTGTATCGCCGACTCACGTGCATTGCCTACTTGCGTGCATTGCTCGCTTGCATCGCTTATTTACTTAATAATTAGCAATACACAGTAATTTACGTTTCTTTCAACTGCTTGGCCGAATAAGTTCCCACTGGTATTGCAATGCATGAATCATTGACACACGCATTTCTGAGAAATGTTTTCTGCTTTCCTCTAACTAGGGTACATCCGAGAAATTTATTATTTTTTTTTTGAGGAGTCAATAAGAATGAAACTAAGACAGATGTCGGAATAATTATAATTTTAATTTACATAACACCACATGAATTGTTTCCATGCTGCTTTGATAAGAAGAAATCGCATGAATCTCAGGAGGCCGGTAGAAGGATTTGACCATTTCTGGCCATTACAAAATAATACCTGCAAATGTACTGCAAGCTCACCATTTTCTCTCGTCCAATGTTTGATCGTGACATTCCGTGACTGAAACAAAAATTGAAGACCATCCTTGTAGGCGTGCTCCCTATAGTTTTTCTATTTAACGAATTTTTTTCTTGAATAAATTTTCTCTGACACACACTGCATGATAGGAAATAAAATTTGTAAGGGGGCCGGTGTGAATGAGTACTACGCATGATAGATCATTCCTTTTCCTATCATTCATTTCATTGCACATTTCGGTTCTGTTCTCTCTTGTTGGTTGAGTTCTCGTTTCGTTTTAATTTTTAGCAGCCAAAACATTTCGAAGGATCTATTCCGTATTTGTAACGGCCTGTATAGTGTACTACGATGAATAATATACATTTATTTGAATAGCCTTTGTTTGGGAGTATCATTTTATGGGAGTATTGTTTGTATAAAACTAGCAGGCGATCTCCTGTACCGAAATTTTTTAATTAATCTTTTAAATTTGTGAATCCGTTCATAAAATCGTCTCTCCTGCTATCATTATACAGGGTGTTTCAGAATTAAGTAACCCTTTTAATTTGTTAATAAATAAAAAACTAAGAACGTTATGAAGTTGAAACTTGTTTTATTTAAAAGAAGAACATTTTTATGGTAATATTGTATCCTAGTTTTTAAATATAAAATCTTTTAAATGCCCACCACAATTGTTTTGACAAAATAGGGCTCTTCTCCTTCGTTGCTTTCATAACCTTCATTAGTGTTTCTGACGAGAGTGCAAATTTTTGATATCCGCAAATTTTCGATAAAGATATTTAAATGTGTTTTTTGAAGGATCCTTGTTTTGAAATGGATCCTGTAATCACGTTGAACTTCTGTTATTGACATCGTTATTGACTGTAGCGATAATTTTTGTTCTTTCTTCTTTGCTGTAGCGAATCATGATGAAAATTTAAGGTTAGATAATTAAACACAAATTTAGCAAGCTATACAGGATAATGACGTAACTATGATACAATATTACCATGAAAATGTTCTTCTTTTAAATAAAACAAGTTTCAACTTTATAACGTTCTTAGTTTTTTATTTATTAACAAATTAAAAGGGTTACTTAATTCTGAAGCACCCTGTACTTCCAAAACCAATTTTTTGTTAATTAATGGAATACCAGGCTGAAGCCTTATTTAAAGAAGCTTCCTTTGAAACCCTAAGTAAGAAATGCTAATGGAATTTTTATATACCCGGATACCCGAGGAACTACTCATTTCTATGGATAAGCGCATTGAACTTTTAGAGAAACGCAGTTTTCCCTCCACACTATCTTCATGGTTTACGCTTTACGGTAATATGAGCTCATTGAAGGCTGCCTAGAACCTAGAAGCTTCACCCTCGCAAACGACTGTAAACTCGCAATTCCTCAAGCCCACCATTATTCCCACCTCCAACTGTGACTGTCAATCACAAATGTAAAATCAACCATCACCGCTGACGCATGACCTCCGTACTTACTCGTTACAAACGCAACTCAAGACGTCGACTGCCCTGAGCTGATACGCTTGTCACTCCAGCATGGCGGCGCCGTCTGTGGCGTAGCAGAAATTTCTACACCCTTGAGCCGTACGAGAACCGGCCGATGGAGCTTGGGAGCGGTGCACCCCCCGCAGGCATTGCCGTGTAGATTGCCGGCCAAAAGGCTGGTCCCACGCAAGGAACTTGACTGCAATGCCCTAACTTGGCTCAGCCCGCGGCCGTTGCCCGAGATTCAGGCTCCTTGTTTTCGTTGTTGAGCCGTGGTCGCGCTCGCACGCAATTTATTAGCACGTCGGTGGCCGATTATGTTTTCGAATTAGGGAAGAAATTTTATTTTGAATTCCCGGTTTTAACTTTTTTAGTCAACACTTGTGCAGGAGCATGGGTTTCTTGTTTTCAATGCCATTGAAATTCGCTTCTTTTACCTGTTCTTAATATTGCTAAGGGACGTTCTTCTTAGTTTAGAAGGCCCGGTGCAAAGGTTATTAAACTCGCTTAGCATCGAGCCTTCGTTTATCTAAAAGTTTTAAAGCAATTAACGCTCACTAATCTGAGGATCGCTGTTATATTAGTCCAATTTATGCTATATACGGGCTGGCCTTCGGATCCTAGTGCTGAGCTAGCTGCTATTTCGTCCAAATCATTGCAGTAAATATTGTTCAGTGATGCTATGATTGTTCCTACAATCGAAACCTACGCACCCAGTTCATTTGATACGCATGGCTGGACAATTTTTGGGTCTTAAATTTTCTGTCGAGATCAATTAACGACATTTCTGAGATCGATTTGAGATCGGTTAATTAATGACTCTTCAGTCTTAGCGTGCACAGTGTATACATGCATTTTATAGCCTATTTACATGGATTTACTTGACGCTTATGCTTCTTTCATGCTCAGCTAACTTCCATCCATATAACTTGACCCTGCGCTTGTAGATTCTTCGCAATTATAAGTGCCACGTTATCGTATGAGAACTTGCACTGCATGCCAATGTTTGTTGCACCTAAATACTCGAGGATAAACGGTACGCGTGATTAACTTTAATTTCGTCTCTCTGAATTTCGCCTGGACTTTTTTCCTTCAGTGATGCTATCGAACGTTAGTTTGACATTTGTTGAGGCTCAACGGAGCGTGCATGCATGATCCGGTAAGAAAAGGGACTCTTTTTATACATGACTTTCTATGTACTCTAATCATCGATTAAATATTTGCCATTTTATGCCTGGTGCTACCTCATTAGCTATTCTTGGACCTGAATCTGTCTAGCATGTTTTTTGTGGTGACCGAGCATCGTCGAGTTACATTTCTCTTCTTGGTAATTAGACTATTTTTCTGCTGTATCCAGTGTTTTAATCAGCCTTGTTTGATGACCTAGGGTAACTGCAGGTGCTTTGTAGTTCATTCAGCTTGTAGAAAAAGCCTATTGTTGATCAATTAACCTGTTACAACAGCGAAAATTAACGTGCCTTGTTGGCACGTGAAAATTAACGTGCCTCTTCATCCTGGAGCCGACTACCGGTCTGCTTTCGTAGACAAATATTAATTTATTTAGCTGACTATTAACATAATTTTGGTTTCAGGGTGGTTTGTGCATCTTTAGAGTATTTACACGTCAAATTAGTTCGATACGTTTTCTTAATGAGGCTTTAACTTTCTTTATATTTGCCTCTTAGAATATTAGCAAAACATCGATGCACATCGAACTCCATGCCTGGCGTGGCATGCGTTCTCATGCGAGCTTTCGCATATTTACTAACGGCTTGTTATTTTATGCTTTCGAGTGTGCACACTAATATGCCATTCTGATCTTGCTCTAGTTTATAAATTAAAATAGTTATTCATTAATTTGTGCTTACTGCTCTTTGAAATTTGAATTGACGTAAACTTAGATGTACCTTTTTGGGATCCTTATCGTTTTGTCTTGTACATTTTATTGCAGATTGCAGAACACAAAATTCTGACGCCATGATGAGCGATCTTTTGTTTTCTTGCTATTATGACCAATCTTAGCAGCTGCAACTTCTTACCCTGTTATTTTGTTCTGAATATCTATGATGAAAAAAACTTGCAACTCTCTAAGTTGTAACTGAAAGATGCTTTAAAATTACGCTGGCTAACTTAATTGTTGGCTACTTATGCTTCTCGTTCATAACGTTGTCCATTTATACCTTTACTTCTTTCACTTTCTATGTAGCACAAATGATACGTTGCGACATCCTAAGTCATTTTTATGTGGTTATGCGTTGTTTTGCATCGTTAAAAATGGACCGAATAATTCTGTTAATCCTAAATAGTTGCTCGCTCGAAACACAAAGATATTATGGGCTACTCGTCCCCTAGAGATCTGTAAACGATGGGTTACGTTTTATGTTTTGAACGCTGCTCTAAACTGTGTAGTTGAATACATCTGCTTGCAGCTATGAGAAATAACATAAAAATATGGCGTAAAAAATCCTTTAATGTCAATAAAGAAGGGATTTACCAGATGCCAGGAACTTTCAGTATTTTATGTGTTCGAACGGGCCCTTTGAAGTGCATTTTTTTGCTGTAATAACTTTCTTGAAAAAGTACCGTGTCTAGAACACGAAGAAAAATAATTGCTGAGCGTGTAACTTTAATTGTTTGCTACAGCGTGCACGCGCAGCTTTATTTCTCAATTAAAATGCTATTTAATTCTTATCATTAAAGTGAAATAGCTATTCGACTGCTACTGTCTATTTGTTGCTCCTAATGAAGTAGTTTGTTTTACCTGAACATGTACGTTAATCTCATCCTAAACGATTCGTTGAACGATTGTTTCAAAAAGGTGTAGCGTAGAGTATTTACTTTTGTAAAGCTAAATGGTACATCCACTCTTCATGGAATCTATTCCAGTGATCCGAAGCCTGCAGGTAGCTTGCTAGTTATCCATTGGTACGCGATGTGCTGGAGAGCGTTTCAATGGTTCCCTAAAAAATTGACTTCTATTATTGCGGGTGACTGTGATTTTTAGATCAACCCACTAAACAAACTCGTGAGGAAATCTCTTTTCTTGAATTGACAAAATCAACCATCTTCCTATAGTTACTGTTTTGTTCTACGTTTCGCGCCACCGCAATCTTGTCTTATTTGGCCCGATCTTCATTTTTTTTTCATTCAGTACTCGGCGTAATCTCTACTGCTTTTTCAAATTGACTGGAACTACACTTTGTAAGCTATTAATTACTCTCATAGTTTACTAAAATGCATCGCTAGTTCTTGCTATTCACCCCGACTTGGGGCGTCGTGAGGCTTCATCAATGGAGCGCTGAATAGCTTGCATCATTTGCCTACGCGTCGGCTGCAGCTGCTTAGCTATCCGTCCTCATTGGTTTGCGCGCTTCCACTGCAGTTTGGCGGTTGGTTGCTCTACTAGCTGTATCATGTATGTATAATGTATACGCTTGGCGCCAGTGCTTTCCTGGCGTTGCGAGGAGTAGGTGTGTCTGCGTGAGTGCTCGTTGTAGTATAAACTTCTCTGCTGCTCACGAGCGCAGCTTCCTAGCTAAATGGAAAATTATTTTGTCCCCATATACTGAAGTTCTCGTGTTTATGAAGTTGCCGTGTTGTAGGTAGGGACTTCTCCGTGTTGCGCATGAAAGTATGTCTGTTGATTAGTGACCATGCTGGAAGAAGGAAAGGCTCAAGATGCAATCCTTAGTCAAGGGTTCTGCGTGGTGAGTCCTTGTATGTCACTCACGAGTTGTCGACTATCCTTTCGCTCATGTCATGCTAATTTGCCACTTGTGATCACATGTAATTGTAGTTGTATCATAATTCCACTATGAGATTTTTTTCACTGTTCGAGATATATTTTCTTAGGTGTTCTTACTTTTATATGGACCAGTTGTGTTGTCATATTTGTTGCACTTATATATATATTTATTCATTTCGGTAAACATGATAATGAGCCTCATTTTTATGTGCAAGTTTCCCAAGATCCACTGACGTTTGTTACCATGAGTTCACAAACATGAGCGCATATTCTATTTCTCTTATAAATATTTTCAATGTTTTTGTTTGGAGTGTAAATTTAACATTTTAGAAGATGGAAATAAAATTTAAGTTCGTTTGATCTAAGAGAATTTCAAGCCAATTCCCTAATTAATCGTCTGCTAATGCGTACGTGAGACTGTCCGTCAGTCCGATGCCGGAATTTTTAGCGACCGCTGATCGCAGTTGCCGGCCTCTACGCTTAGCCGAACAACTTTTTATCCTTGTGGACAGCTGTTCTACCTTATTTTTTCGTTCAAGGCTGATAATACATAATCAGTTTACAAAGTGTTATACGATTTAGCCGAGCTTCGATGTGAATTCCGTACCTTAATTTGCTACAAAATTTTATTACGCTATGATTTGCATATCTTGTGATCTAGCGCTCTTACCTACTATCATGTACTGTATGATATGCCATACCTTAATTAGCGACACGGTGCTCCCTACCTAATATCATGTAATACATGATCATTCATTAGTATAAATGTTGTGGTGTTGCATCAGTCACAATATTTGAAAATGAACAGCGCTATCCAGGTTCAGTCTTATTGGCACAGATATGACTTTCATTGAGTGTTAGCAGAAAGACGGCAGTCTTTCGGCGATCTTATCTAGCAAATTTTTGGTACTCGCGCATTTTTGCAAGACTTTGTTTTCGAAGTGGCGGGTTACTTTCTGAATGGGAATTATAATATTCATTTATTTACATGTAAAAACTGTTGAGTTAATAAAAAAGTAATAATTTTTAATGCTGAAAGAAATAAAAAATTAATAATTTTTTAGAAAAATATGAAAGCTGACGATTTATTTATGTTGATTTTGTTTAATGTTTCTGGTACAAAGCTAACATATAATCGATTTTTAAATCTGTTATAACTGATGACTCACTTATTTTCCTCTACTGTATCAAATTCCAGTTTTTGATATTAAAATTGACTCGTTTATTATTTATGTTGGATTGTGCGCTGTATGCAGGTGTCGGGTTCTCGTACCTCAGCACCGAGTGCTCCATTATATTTTGAGTGCCTCTAAGTATAGAAGCTCACAACTTCCTAATTCATTCCATTGTGTGAGGAGGGCCTGGGAAGACCGCGGTTTGAACTTGACGGCGTTACTCGATACTAACGTCAACAAATACCAGTTATTTACTCATAGGCTCACTCATTTCCTTGCAAGTGTTATCCATAATGCTGAAAGAAATAAGCTTTGAAGTTAGTGAGCATTGTTCTTGTGAAATCGTTTTCTGCCAGGCATTTTGTAAGTTCAACGACTCCATTCCAATTGAACTAGGTTAAGTGAAGAGCTGCGAAGAAAGGATTAAGGACTAGTGGTAAATTTTGAAAAATTATAAGAGTCTAATGATGTTGAGTCTAATGAAGTCTAATCACCATAAGAGTCTAATGATGATGATTCTCGTCTAATGATATTTAAGCTTGGTTACGCAACTGTAATCTTTCCCGTAGCCAAAAAGTTGCTTCGGTTTGATCTGAATAATCAAGGAGACCGCAACGCTGCAGTGATAGTGATCTGCGCTTACGACAATCCTGAACGCTGGGTATTCTAAACAAAATGTGTTACTGGCAGAGGCATTCATGAAACACTATTTATTCATTGCTTCATCGGTTGTCAGTTAAGTAACTGGTCAAGAAGATATTTCGAAATTGGTTTAATCTTTAGAACTCATCCCTACCCTTGATTTTATTTTTTATAACTTGAGAGTTTCTGGGCGGTCATGATCTCTGGCACATCTTACCAAGGAATTATTCATTTAAAAAGAGCTACCACAATCTTGACTGCTAAGGAAATCGTGACGAGTATCATGCCTGCTATTGAATGTATGAATTTGAAAAGTTAATGGTGATAGGTTCTCTTATAAATCTATGACGTATAGCCAACAAAATTAAAAATATAGTTTTTGTGTCGCGATTGGTGTTGTTGCCCTTTACCGGCTGGAAAATTACTGGAATTTTTTCTGTGTGCAATTTTTTAAATTAAAAAATTTGAGTGCATAAATCGCAAGTTACGGAGAAATGTAAATTGTAATACGCCCGATACTACAATTACAATGAAAATATCGGGCGTACGCCCCAAAGTACGCCCGATATTTTCATTGAAAAAGTTTCAAACATTAGCCTTAGCATCATCAATAACTTATTATAAGTTCCTTAAAAATACAAGCATAATAAAAAGGCAACGAAATTTGAACGAAAGATTATCACCTAGCGGTCTTAATAAAGAATTTATCAAGCTTACCATCCAAGAGCTTCAAAATCCTCAAATCTCAAGAACCGGAGTCGGAAGCCAAAATTATAAGGTTTTTGGTTATTTTTAGAGTTATCAACATCTTAACCTCAGTGTTACACTAAACTTTGTTGCTAAAATATCGTCGGGCTGCAATTTCTACAATTTCAGCTCCCGGACGGCGCAGCTAAATTAGCTTGTTGAGATTGCAGCTGCGTATCTTTGGACTGCGTTATAAAATTCCTAAAGCTGTAAGAATATCTTTAGAAGTTCCAAGGGAGTTGTATCATTCAAAGAATGTACTCACTTGAGACACGCAACTACGTCGTAAGTTGCCTCCCCACTTATCTATAGATTTAAAATGCTCAACATTCAATATCCCCTACCGAAATAGGAATAAACCCCTTCAGTGACCAGTCTTGCCACTATTCTTGCACCTCAACGTAACTCTAGTGAGGTAGTCCTCGAGTTCAACGACCTCTCAGCGCACCTGTCAGTCTACTGGTGTTTTTTTTTTGGGAGCTAATTGTCAAAGTGGTTAGTGGAAATTACTATTCAAATTTGGCATTACTCATTTCGAGTCAAATTTAGCGTTTATAAAGGATTTTCAGATTAAAAAATTGTTTTGGTTAGTGGAAATTGCCGTTTCAGTTTGGCATTACGCAGTTCGAGTTGAATTTAGTGATTAAAAAGGATTTTCGGACTTCCCATAAGCCACGGGATTTCAGATTTGTATCAACCTAGTTTCTTGGAGGATCGCCCTTGCAGAACTAGAGTATTTATTGAATTTTAAAACGCGGAAAATTAACAATTGGGCGAATAAATTCTAAAATTAATAATCTAAATAAATTCTTGAATTGTGAGCAGTCCTGTTCATCTTATGGCCTTTATATACTTAATAAACGCAAAAACAAAAATATTTATCAATATTATCTCCGGTCGTTATGTTAAAATAAAATTTCACGTACCTGTAGTTCGAAATAACTCGCATCCTCTTATTTATCCCCCGCAAAGCCCTTGCATTCTATTGTTAAGTTCAAGTTATCTGTGACCCTTCACTACTCGTATGGACCCTTTAAAGGCTGCACAGCCAGCCCTCTTGGGTCTTGGCTGACGCAACAGCTGAACGGTCTCTTCTCATTAGGCTCATTCATGTCGCGGTGGTGCTGCGCGCGTCCTTCTGTGTTCGTTGCTAGTGCTTCGAATAAGATGAATCATTTGAGATATCGAATACGACGTTCAATACATATGTAAACACGTTGTATAAAACTGTGACTGAAGAAGAAACTCTGATAATCCGTGTTAATTTTATTTGCACAAATTTGGTAGATTTTTACTCCGCAAATAGCGAATTGAACGCAGTTTTGACCCATTTTACCGCTTACAAGAAAATCTTTTTATTTAGACTCAGTGCTTTTTATGTTGGGCTATTGCTTTTCAAATTAACTTTTAAATTCTTTGTTCACACTTGATTTTTTGTTTTTACTGTTCAACAGTCGAATCTTGTTCTCATTCAATCATTGTTCTAACATCTTAACAAATTTTCTAATATGTATTTTCCTGCATCATTTAAGATTAAATTTACAATGAACTACATATTTCTTTATCAAATTCTCGGTTATTATTATTCTTGTACATGATGTTTGAGGTCGGCACTCACGTCTGCCTCTTTATGAAGGGCCACCACACAGTGCCAGATGCTGGCACCCCACGCACGTCACCCAGCGTAGACAGTTTTCTGGGTGCCGTCTAATGGTCTGGGGTCACATGCAGACGCAAGGATTTAGCGCTCCATAGAGAGGCCAAGCCCCTAGCATGGGACGCCGTAAAGCCTGGCAATGTGCCGGAGAAAGCCAGCCCTCGCTGCTGCAGTATAAATGCTCGTCTCAAGTCTATCCTTGATTTGCATGGCGGCGATGCCTGCTGCGCGCGAGGCTACGCGATTGACAGTGATAACGTTTGCGCCTTTATACCTATACAAGAGCCAGCTCAAGAGATTGTTACTGAGGATTTTGCTGAATACTTCAGTGATACTTCCTGCATATTGTTGTCCTTGCTCCCTGGGTGGTGTTCATTAATTTATATGCATACTTCGTTATGCGACGTGGCAATCAACGCCCACCGTGTTGAAGTTGATGAATAATTTTTGCTTGAACTCTGGTTAAATTTCACGGTAAAATTTTAGTAGGACGTGCAAAATATATTTAATGACATGTGCGCTTCTTTATCTACTTCAATTTATTCATACCCTTTTTATTTACGCTACGGAACATAACGGAGTTTTAAACTGCTCACTTAAATTATCACTAAATGTCACTAATATTATGGATACCTGCGCAGACAACAAAATTGTGTGTTTTTTCCCAAGTACTACTTGACTACTTCAAAGCTTGTAAGTTGACTTCAATGCACAAAATTTACTCATTGAAAATTCAGAGTCGCTTTTTCTCCTTTTGTGGCATTTAATGCAATTTTCTCTACATTACTCGATAACCATGTCGTCTACTAAATTCATCTAATTATTTATCGTTCTAATGTCGAAATTTTATTTTTCCTAGAATTTAAAAGCAAAGAAAATACCACAAAAATTCACCATATCTTTATAAGAGAAAACGTTTCGGAGTCCAGCTCCATCGTCAGTTCAGAACACAAAATTCTGTTCGTCATAATTCTGTTCATTTTGTGTTCTGAACTGACGATGGAGCTGGACTCCGAAACGTTTTCTCTTATAAAGATATTGTGAATTTTTGTGGTATTTTCTTTGCTTTTAAATTCCTGGTTAAATATTATAGAGTTTAGTATTGGGAAACGCGAGCCATTGTTCTTGAGATATATTGGCGTGACTGATGAGTGATGAAGATTCGAGTGTTGCGATTGTATTGATGGCTATTCTAGATTGAATATTTTGATAAGTGATAAGACATGGGAGTGTGCGAATATATTGTATTATGTGAATGATGGAGAGTGTGTGATGGGGTTGTTTGAAGTGAGTGAATTGGTGTATTTGTGGAGAGAAAAGATTGCGCTAAAGTGATTGATGTATTTGGTATATGTTGTTTATGATATTATTTTGTTTAGTTGTACGGTTTGTATTTGTTTGTTGTATGTGTGTGTGTTTTTGAGAGGGATGCTGCGGTTGTGATGGTCCCTAATTTTCTGGTTTGCCAAATATCTTCCGGATGTAAATCTTCATGTGTTGCTGGTTAACAATTTTAGAATCGGCTCTTTTTCCAGGTATAAGGATGCCCGACCTGTTCTTATGCGATCGTCACTAGTTTACAGATATAGTTGTGCGCAGTGCGCATCAGCGTACGTCGGTATGACGGCACGCAATTTCTATACTAGGCTGGCTGAGCATAAGGGCAGGAGTTATAGAACAGGGAACCTACTTTCACATCCACCTCATTCTGCTGTACGTGTTCATGCCGAGCAGTGCAACACCTCTGTATCTGATAGCGATTTAAAAATTCTAGCTTCCGCATCCGGTGTTAGTGATCTACGAATTTTAGAATCCCTGTATATATTCAAACAGAAGCCTAGTCTGAATGCCGCTTTTAGCTCCTTTCCTCTTGAAATAGTAAATAGATAGGCCGTTTACGTTTACTAGCATTATTTTCATGTCTTATCTATTTATTTTTAGAGCATTTTACTTTACTAATTGATTTATTTGTGTTTCTAGGACTGAACTTTTTCTGAACTTTTTCAAAACCTTACAGTGCATTTTACTTTACTAATTGATTTATTTGTGTTTCTAGGACTGAACTTTTTCTGAACAGAATTTTGTGTTTTGAACTGACGATGGAGCTGGACTCCGAAACGTTTTCTCTTATAAAGATATTGTGAATTTTTGTGGTATTTTCTTTGCTTTTAAATTCCTGGTTAACTTGCGATTCAAGCAAACAAGTGATTTTAATACTTATTTTTCCTATTCGATCTTGACCTATTTGAGTTTCCGTGCACCTTATATTTAACTGCGAAGTATATATTACCCAGTGATACCCAAGATCTATACGCCGTCTCTACGATATGTCAATGTATGTGAGACGATAAGCGAAGAAATATTCATGCGTTCTGTGTCTACAATGTTTATGGTGCGCTCGTTTGCTCTCATCCCGAGGCCTGCAGAGACGATAACTTGTACGCCTTTGATAAGAGTGTGGAAAGTCGCTGCAATGCTGGTGCCTTATCCTCAACAGGTATACTCGGGGGAATAGAATTCCATGAGTGTGCCCGTTCTTATTGCGTGTTGAGGCAGCTGCAATGCCCTCGTGTGATAGCATGCTACCTTTGGTGGGTTTTTATTCAATTATGGAGTATCCACTGTATTAGTATGAATGAAAAGAGAGTGTGGCTTACTTATTGCGCCGATGTCCCCACCCCTGTCCAGTTCTGTGATAAGTTCACCTCTACTTTCTATCTAATGGAAATATATGTTATAATAAATGAAAAGAATATTTTATCTTCGACATTTCTAGGCTCAATGTTTTATTAAGAACTCAGAAATCACCTTCACCGTAAGGTAATCATATCGCTTTCATGATATCGAGGGTTATTTAGCTGCATGCTTTATAATTCGGTTTTGGTACTCAACAATTTTTCATTCTATTACTGATGAGTTTATCGGTGATGCTAATCTCTATACCTCGATAGGCAGTAAGGTTTTGTTGCGTTGGTTGGTCCATTACTCTAACCATTATTCCGCATATAATCTTTTTCTTGTTTGCTGGCATGCAATTATGTTGGACTACGATGCTATCGTGCGTTGGATGCAAGATTTCATGCTCGATGTGCCGTTTTCTTATGAAGGCCTCCAAGGAATTGATCTGTATGAAGAGAAATTTGGAAAATTTCACTTGTTTCTTAACTCTCTTAAGAGTCGAAATCATTTCTCATCACCTTGTACAACATTTTACGATTCGATGATGAGGTGCTGGAAGAACTCGATTTCAGCCCGTCATTTGTGCTGATTTTAAGTTAAATAACGCGTCGTACAAAAACATGCATTTATGCCTGTTGATTTTCTTCAATTACAGGTCGTGTCCAGGCTGTGGAACTTTTTCATGGCTTGTTTTGATAACATAGGCATCTTTTATAAGCTCAGAGTCGAAGTACCGCAAAGGGCAAAGCGATGTTGCACTGATATTTCACCAGAGAAAGTTCCATATGCGCCATACCTGCAATCGAATGAAACAGGATCTGCTGCAAAGGAAAGCTGTTTAGGATACTCGCTTCGTATTCATTTATCATTCAGTAGATTCCGTTAGTAATTTTTCTATCATTTTATCACTGTTATTTACCCCCACTTGATAATTTTTTTATCAGTCGGGCCCTATTACTGAACCTACTTGATATTGTTTTTTGTCATTTGAGCGATGTTGTTGAACACAATTGAAATTTTTTGTCTGTTGGGACCTATTGAACGTAATCGATATTGTTTTTTTTTATCAGTCTGGCCCTGTTATTGAACCCAGTTAATATTTTTTATCAGTCGTCCCCTGTTATTGATCCCATTTGAATATTTTTTTTGTGGTCAAGTTTTTAATTCAAAGTTCGTAGTTTGTATCTAACAAAAAATATTGTTTCTAACATAATTTCTTCATGTAAGATTGCTGGAAGTTCGCTTTTATTTTTTCGAGACAGGTTTAGTTTCATGCATCTGAAAGATAACTGGTATTAAAACCGAGGGAACAACCTATTCCCAATACAATCCCGTACCTTTGTGAGCTTATTGAGTACTCTAGCACCTTTTTTAAATCGCTTTATGGAGCGCGAAATTGAGAAAAGACAGGTTTGAAGCTGCGTCACATCTGCCTTTAATATTAGCTTATATACCGTATACTAGAAAAAAACTGATGGTTTTTGCATTTGGCCCATATGATAGACGAGATATTATAAATTCTAAACTCATATAGGTTGGTTTCATTTATTGTCAAATTAATGATACACGATTTAAAAAAGAAAAAATATATATATGAAGATGAGTTCTACATTGGGTTTGCTTGAAAAAAAGTCAACCAAAATCAAAACCAAAAATCAACCTAAAACATCTTGCTTAACTGTATCCGTTCTATAGGTTTGCAAACTTTCTATGGCTAAAACAGGCTTTAACAGCATTAATGAGATTTTTGGCAAGAATTGTTCTGTTACCAAATCTGATTATGAGGTTAAGGCTAGTGGAATTTTTTAATCGAGCCGCTCCCCATGTGAGGACTGAACTTTAATTGTGAGCGGCCTTTTATGATGGCGCTGCCTTCGGTAATACTTATCTCGCCGGCGCGACTTTTGACCTCTTGTCTTCTTTCGTAATTTTTGTCGAAGATTTTTTTGGCAAGTCTAATCGGTCTGTGCAAAGCTAGTGAAAATTGTACGGTGCTTAAAGCTGTGAAAGGTCAGAATAAGGTTCAAGACCTCATGTTTCAGATGTAAATTTTTCTTTTTTTTGCGTATGAAAGGGTTGAGAAATTTTGCTCATTCGGCTGACTAAGATAAATGTCATCCATGAACTATTGTGCAGATAGCGTGTTATGGTGCAGAATCTGTCCTTGCTGTTGAAAATAACAAAATTCAGGCAAAAATCGCTTCATAATTCATCATGAACCCATTCTTCAAGAGGGCTTTTTGGCGTTGCGGTTCTTAACATTGGTCATTACGGCGGTTTATAAAAAAAATGTAACCAGTAAGCGCTTAATAATTGCCTAACGCACGAGCTTGTTGCTACATCAGTGATAGTCTTCAAATAGTATTTGTTCATTTCTACAGCTCTCAAACATACCAGATAACTCGAAGTCGGTAAATATTGTATGCCACGGGAAGTGTGCCTCGAAAAAACTTATCCCAGAAAGATTTCTCAAGTAAATTACGATGAATATGTTATCTGTCTGTTGTAGTTGATGGTTCATTCGGTCATGCTTAAGGCGCACCTCTTCAAAAGTCTTTGTTTGGTAGAGACTCGTGACCTCTGATCGCATGCGTGGTTTCTCTTGGAACCATTGCATTGCTGCGTGATGGTGCACATGCATTTCCAGCTGCGATGGTGTATGTGCTGTCAATAAGCCTCACTAAGCCCTTCATATATAAACTTTCGTGGACTTGACATGAAGTTAAACTTGAAACGACTTTCATATATTGCCCAGTGATCGTGAATATATTGCAGCAAGTTCTTTATCAGTGTAAGTAAAATTTTTGCCAGATTTGCCAAAGGATTATTACAAAGGATTATTACGTTTAATTGCATCAGAATCTGATGTTCGTGCTATATAATTAAGCGTCACCCTATCTTATAGTTAGTTAACCGTCATCGCGCAGCTATCACGATTATTTCTAAGGTTTTCGGCGCATCTTCTGAACTATATTGGTTCAATCACCGAAATGTATTGCATATCAGAAGGCTCATTGTCTCAAATTCTCGTGGTAATTCCTCAAGCTGAAAGTTGACCTCATAAATGACCCTGCATGTTGCCTGCTTTGCTTTTGCGAGTCATGGATGCGCGCTCGAGTCCTCGCTGATTTTCACTTGCACGTGATGGATCTTCTGCAAGTCATCATCTTTCGACCCTGGTCCTTGCCTATGGCAACTTTTTCTATCCCACTTTCCCAATGCCTTCGTTCGCGCTTTTCGATTAATTTTGTTTAGAATCCATGCAATGTTTTACGGCAAAATAGTATTTTACGATCGAGATTTGCTGGGAGCAGACGGCATTCTTATATTTTTCAGTTTATTAGGTATGAAGGCTTTGTATTTTCTTAAGCTTAAATTACACACAAGTAATTGTAGGAGAGTGTACGTGCATCCGCACCAAACTTTCCTTTACAATTTTAGAGAATTGTCACTCACCTCGCATGACATGCATCAATGTAGAAACAAATTTGATTATTCAAGGACCAAGCCTATATAAGCTCATGCCACAAAAAATACAAAAGCTCTGTCTGTCATTTCACTATGCAACTCTCATCGCCCAGACAACGACCATCTGAAGCAGCTTACCGATCTTATAGTTGCTGGTCGGAAGATTCGCTTGGCTGCTCTTCTGAACGACATCATTCCATCGGTGTCGTGTCGCTTTCAGATGGAGTTTTGCCGATGCGCTTCCTGGCTTTCAATGCGATCGTGTCGCGTTGTTCTATTATCTTCGCTTTTTGGTTTGCGATCATTGCGTTCCGTGTTTATCCGCACCTGCATTATATGTTCAGAACTTTATCTTCGTCAGCTTCCAATGCGATCAGGCTGCGAGTACATGCTTCTGGTTCGATATCATCTCGGTTTTATCGACGCACTTCATAATCATGGAAATGGAATACATTCTGGTTTTCATCGCCACCATTTATTCATTGTAGGTTGTTGCGATATAGTGTCTGACTTGAGATTTTGTTGATGTTACGCTTCCATTAGCTTTGCATATGCTATACATGAGCCTGTTTAAAAACGGCAAATTGCCTACTTAACACGTTCACTGAACATCTTTACCGTCGAGTCAAAGCACCGAAAATAATTTGTCCAAAAATTACCTCGAGAACATTGGCAAACATCGATTCTAATCCGTAATTCTTTAATTATCGCGAGTCAAGTTCTATCATGAGCCTCTGCTCTTGACCTGCTGCATTTATATGCGCTGTAATTAATGTAGCGAATAATTTACATTTTGTTAATAAGTTTCGACCGCTCATATAGACTTATTTTTTCTTCTTTTTCGGTTAATAGCATTTCTTAAATATTGGATGATAGGAGTTTGAACTTAAGGAATGGCTGTCTCTGATATGTTGTTGAGTTTGCTACTTTCGCCCACATGTGTTGTATTGCCAGGTTGCGGTCATCGTTGCGTTTATGACCGCGCGATAAGAGACGTGAGACAAGCCAGCAGGATTCTGCATCGTCTTTTTATTTATAAATTGAAGGTGAATACGAGACGGCCAGCTGTTGATTATGACGTGGGTACTGATATAATCCTGCAATGGGTTTCAATATAAAGGGCGACTTGGCATCGCGTGGTGGGAAAAGCTACTCGGAACCAAGCGAGTTATTTGCCATTCCAGCGACTCACGCGGCTCGTTACCAGATTCCAAGACCTGATAAGTTGACGATAAAACTGCATTGTTTGACACTTGAATCGCCTCGAGGAATTTTTGATATTTTTCACGCGTACGTGTTTTGTTTACGTGCTAAAATGCCCTTTACGAATTGTTAGCGACTCGTATATTTTGTAGCAGTTGCATTTATTATCATACTATAATAACATTCATATGACTCGTTTCAGCGTTTTAAATCGCATGCATTCTTTCGAGTTGTTTCATGCTCCCACACAATCTGCACCTGCAGCGGAGTGAAATATTTATATATTTCACGAGTTTGTTGGTACGTTTGTTTGTGTAAACCTTTTAACCCTTTTGAAATTACTTTCTAAGTTTGGAATAGCATGGATAACGCCATATTTTAGGAGGCCACACGTATTTTTCTATGCGGAGGTATCATATGTACGCTCTATCACAGTCATATTTTTTTGTTCAATTTTTCAATTCATTCGTAGCCTTTTTTCTTGAAGCAAATTCTGAATTTAATTGTTGTTAATTTTAAGTTCTAAGTCAATTTTAAGACGTTCAATAGTTGGTGAATGATATAATTTCTACTGAAAAACTCCTTTGAACCGATAGAAATCATTGTGCCTTTAAAATCAATCCAATAATAAGGAAAAATGTGTACTTTACTAAAATAGTTAATAGAGCTCAAGTAATATTCAATCGATCAATAATTTTGGATAATAACGTTAGTTGGATGCTTCTATCCTTTCGTTTATTTTCACCTTTTTATAGCTGTTGCCTCTTTCTTATTACACGCTCTCACATTTGTTCACGTCGTTTGTTATGAATATTTTCATTTCATCTTTAACATTCATGTAACATTTCTGCAAGGTTTGACCGAGCAAATTTAGCACGTAGAACGGCTCGAGTTTTGCGCCCATCCATCTTACATGAGAGCGCGACGAGACACTCGCCTTGTGCCCTGTCTCCTCGTGGCATCGTCCATCATGTGGCACACATCGTCTTTCCCGTGACTTAAACCTTGCTCTTTCATCCGGCATGGCAGTGATATTAAACTCTTCAAATTAATTCCTGATTAAACTCTTGAAATTTGCCGAAGCAATTAATTCTCTTTAGTTGATCTATAACTTTTTCTTGACTGAACATTCTTGTTACATTCAGGGTATTTAGTTGTAAAAAAGACAGTTTAATTACGATCACTTATTACCAGTTGCCACATATAGTGTCGCTTTGTTCATATTATACGGGCATTTATATCAATTAAGGGTCTTCTAAGACTGAACTGCATGTCCGAATAAATATTAAATATTTATTTCTTGGTTTGGCATCATATAATTGCCGTATAATTGACAGTAATTTTTGGTGTTACATATGAGGACAAAATATCATGTGAATAAAGTAATAAAAAATCATTAGAAATTAGGAAACATTGGAAGCTGGTAGTTTAAGTACAACTGACTCCTTTCGGCATCTATGACATAGCTCGTTTAGTGCTGTGATGAAGCGTCAACGGTATTTATTTTTATTTACTCGTTTTTAGCTCATTTTCTCATTTATGGAAAAAATGTACTATTGTGCTCGCCATGTCCGTCTGTCCGTCCGTCCGCCTGTCCATCCGTCCGTGACTTCACGTTTTCGTCGACGAGAAAATGCGCTCTTTGTCACTCACTGCAGTGAGTACTGAGTTATATTTTTTAGTTCTAATTGGACGTAATACGTAAGTAACGAACAATTTTCTTCATATGACCCATGACACTTTGTGCATTGCGGATTTTCTTATCGAAATCAGGCATATTTGTGTGTCATGTAAACCCGTTTTCCTAAACGAGCCACATTCTGCTGGATAATTCTTAACCTAACTACCAGGTCTCGCCAAGACCATGAACAGGTCTTGTTATTTATAGGGGAAGACCGCCGACCGGTCTGCATGCATGCTCTAATTTCAGTGGCGTAGAATGCCGTAGATCGTCCTATATAGGCCAGTAAAGTCTCGATATGTTATGTGAGTGCTAAGTATCTGCACTAAGTGAAACGAGAAACTATATCCAAAAAGCGATGCATTTTATATTATGTGGGTCTTCTTAACCCAGTTTGACTCGGTAGAAGGGTGTATCAGTATAACATGTAGATCGTGCGTCACTATTTGTATTATTTAACCCATTCATTTTCTCTTAGTCTACCTAGAATTAAGACAGCTGAAGAGGATCCGATTTCTCCTCCTCTCGCATACGCAGTTGGGAGGGGGAGACGTGCGTGGAATGATTTACTCAAAATGATCGCAATAATATTAATGCCGTGTATTCTTTGCTTTAGGACTTGATGTTTTGTCACCGAATAGAATGCACGTTAGTGGCGTAGTTAACGAAAACTGGCATTGTATATACCGTAATTGTCCTTCAAATCGGGATTTCATTATCGAGACTGCCCTGTAGTCTTTTCTCTTACACTTTTTATTTGTACTAAGGAATTAATCAAATACCAGGCTAAATTGTCTTGAATGTTTAATTTATAAGCTTCTTGTGTAATGAGTTATTTATCACTAACCTGGGTTGGTTAAATTAAGAAAGAGCACGGGATTATGGCTAAACACATATTCCCACTCTCAGTCTATTTTTGCTCTACCTCAATAAACTCTTGTCTCTCCTTGCATATGTCGAGGTTTCAGTGCTCCCCTCGAGCTACTATTCTTTTTACCGTCGCAGTGCTCTATGGGAACATTCAACCAAGTCCGCTGAGCCACTTTGATATTTATTTGTTTAGACCGGTGCTGGTGCTCGGCTTGGTGTCCTGTGTTCTGAGTCTGTCCTGAGCAAAATCTTTCCAATGAAGTCGTACAGTCAATTCCTGGGCGTTGATCTTTTCTTTTTTTTTAGCTTGCACACACGAACTGATACAGTTTGCTAGGGCAAGGTATGCATATAATTACTCAGGACCCAAGAGCTGAGTTAGAGCCTCATGTTTTGTATGTTGTAAATATTCAGCAGGTCAACAACGACCTATTGCATGCCGATAATGTCAACCCCACGTATACGTATTTTTCAAAAGTTTTTCCGTAGATATCTGTTCAAAAATGTTTCAATCTGGCTATGGAATACTTATAATTTTACACTAATTTGCCTCCCCAGCTAATTAATGCACATTATTGTCAAACGGCCTTGACTTTTCACAATTTTTGTAAGCGTTGATGAAAAGAAAAGCATCTTGCTATTACACTGTGTACAAGTGCGGTATAAGTCCCTGACACCTAGATTCATTTATAAGGCAAGGGTGAAGCTTAACGACGAAACACTTCCATGAAGACATTTTTCGTAATGTTTAAATGACTCTTCTGAGTATCCTGTGATGCGACGTTGAAATTCCATGGCGCTGTATTTCCTTTGAAGAGCCCGACGTGTTACAGCAATTTCAGACTTTTAGTGCCACTTACATTCAGCACTGCGCGACGTTCCTTGACTGCTTCTGGAACCCGGAATCTCGTCTCTCTCCGTCCAGCGTTCCGGTCCGTATTTATGTTTTTGTTAATATTCGGTTCCGCAGTTCATGCTTCTCTGAACGATGTTTTTGTCGTTGCCTCCTATGATCGCTGGTCGTCCGACATGACAACTAAAAAATTTATTGATAAAGCAAGTGCCTTTTTCTAATACACACGTGTCCCCAGTAGTTGGTTATTCAGTGTCTGTTCATTAGTCCGATGTGGATTTTTGCGATGAAGGAATTGAGCGAGCCATCACCGCCTAAAGCGATTTTACAACACCAATCGAAGTTTAATTAAGAATCATGCTGGTTTATATCTTAACTTAATAACAGTTAATAACTTTATTTCGGCAATTTCACTGATGATGGAACAGCATCCATGCAAGGCTGTTGGTATTCTACAGCAAGTGATCTTAAACTAGCAAAAGAATGCAGGAAAATAATGCCAAAACTCATAGCTGCGTTCGAGCTGATATCGAGCAGGATCTCAAATATGCTCCAATTCTTCGTATACTGCAGTTATGCAAGTCTTCCAGATTAGCGTGGCGAGTTTTTAGTGTGGCTATCCAGTGAGAATTGCCGCCCTGATCAGTAAGAAGCAGAAAAATGAATTCTCTCAGTTTTTACTAAGCGGTTGCTCCTTTCTTTTAACAGTGAATTAAATATAACTGCACAGCGGCATATTGTATAACCACAAATATCCCCTCAATTAATCTGAAGATGGCGAAACTGGAGTTGCGTTCAGCATTGGTAATGACGTCTTGTCTCGAGGTCGCTGGACCAGCAGAACATCAAAATAACTAATTTAACGAAGTCTCTTTTAACTCAGCACAAATAAGCGAATTTTTGAGATTTTCCAAAAAGTGAAGTCTTGAAAACGTTTAAATGCGCAATGCATGTACTTCTAAAATTCTGCAAATTCTGTCCCTCGAATGATTTTTATGTAAATATTGTGTTTTTTATTCGACAGGTATTCACTATTCAGCGTATAACTTTTTTTTTGAATGAGGATAAATTTCCACGAATTCTTTTACTAATATTTTTTTACTAGTAAACTTTTTTTGCTGGTACCTCTATTATGAAATTTTTCAGTTTAATGACTGGATAAATATCGAAATTATTTTGAATCACCATCGGTTGATGGAAAAAGAATCTTGCGTTAACCTAAGCAAAGCACATGCAATCAGCACATTAATACGGATAATGGTGCTTGATTAAAGTTATTACGACTTCCTAGAGCAAACGCACACATCCATAAAGCGTGCCGGAGCCAGCATTTTTTGTTGCTTTAACACCGGTTGCGAGTCCGTTTCTGGAGAATTGTTGCGCGTCGGCGTCGCTATATTTAGACGCGGCCGCATGTGTTTTTTGAGAGCTATTACCCCGTTATCGAGCTCGCTGTGAAGGGAGCGTGCAGCTCACATCCAGAAATTGAGCGGAATGTTGTATTGCCTGCATCGGACGCTCATGGCACGCAGTTTATGTGCCATGAAAATAAGGAACTCGTAAACCTAATACTGAGAATATCAAATTTTAATTATTTACCATCAATTTTCCGTTTGTTTAAAAACATTAGCAAAGTACCTACTAATAGAGACTAACTGGAAAACGAAGTAGCGGTCTTGTAAATGCGCCTCACAAAATAATCTAGTATGATGAGAGGAGTAGTGAGATTTCGTACAAATGCGCTCCTCGCCATAAATATGATGATTTTTAGTTACATGTTTCAGAAATTGAACTTTTCGATCTTACCTCACAAGTAAAACATTAGATTTCTGCATAAAGCACATAATTCCAAATATGCCATTGGTATGGAAAACCCGCCGCAAGCGAATTAGTATTTCAGTTCAGTTACGAATTGAACTAACTTTAGCATTAGAGTGTCTCGAGCATCTGCAATCTGGATTTTTTCCCCAGCACGCCCTGTCAGTTCTCGAAAGGTGAAATTTTTTACACAAGTTCTTTTTTTTGTGAGAATCGGCGTAATGAGAATGAAAAGCTTTTAATTTGAATTGGTAAATTTGTAACTAGGAATACATTAGTGTTAATATTTATGCTGACTTACCGTTCGTTATGTTTAGTGGATTTGGATTTACGCTAATTAACGCCTATTTTATAATCCAAACAGCTGTTCAGCCATGAGTCATTTAGTATATATGTACGTCTACAGAAAATTGAATACATTTAGAACCCTCAGAGCTTTTGAATTTTTAGATAAAACTGATTTATTATTATTGAATTAAATTTCTTCTTATGCGATGAAACTGAACGATAAACACGTAGATGTGAGCTGCTTCATAATCATTCACTCAGTTTTAATTGTCACAAATGGAAGTAAATGTTAATCACTGAAATTTGGTAATGGATCTATGGTATTTGTTGAACTGAGATATTTTTGCAGTTTGCCAAGCTCACTGGAAGATAGTATTTAATTAATTTTATCTGAACATTTTATTAGCTACATTAACAAGCATCTATGTAGAGTAGACGGCGATGTTGGTCATAAATGGCTAACTGAACGCTGTTAATTTGCGAGTAGCATGTGCTGCGTCTTGCCTGCGCCACATTGTACGGAGCTGGACCATCTCTTACGGTCACATCAAAACAAGACTTTAGAAAGTATAGAGCACTTTTTACGCAGGTCTACTAGCCCTGTAGCCCAGGATGCGATTTCGACTACCACGGCGAAAGTGCACGCTACGTATCTTCAGCGTCATCATTGCTACGAGAAAACTTCGCAATAACTTTAATGTCTACTAGTCGAAACAAAATTTCGGACTTGAGGTTCTGTTACTTAATTGTTTTACAGATTTGACTACAAGGGATTAGAGGTAATTTTCGCGCATTTTTTTTCTTGCTATAAGGCCGCAGTGACTGTGGCAACACTAAGATTTTTTTTAGCGCAATCGCCTGCCTCTTGGTTGGCCGGTCGGCCCTAGCAGTCCTGTGTTGGGACACGTTAAGCGGGGCCTCAAGAGAAATTTGGTTGTGCTCTCCATAAAAATAACTAGGAAAAAACAGGCTCTTTGCTTTCTAACATTCCGACTACTCTATTGTATTTGGAATTGTTGACTTCGTTC
Source organism: Hyalella azteca (assembly GCF_000764305.2). NCBI lineage: Eukaryota > Metazoa > Arthropoda > Malacostraca > Amphipoda > Hyalellidae > Hyalella > Hyalella azteca. Next base: position 709,526 of record NW_025932756.1, read on the forward strand.
CGAATTCACTTGCCTTTTTCAAATATTCTGACTATATTTTAGTTTCTGCTCCAAGTTTCGTTTTTGTTCGGAGAAATTTAGACATGGGACGTGGCTTGCTTCTTTGGGCTATTCATCATAGCTGTGAAATGTGGCGATGTCAGGGGAGAAATTTGTTTAAAACATTTCTCACCATGATGAAAGATGAAGCCTGTTCTGAAAAATTGATGGCATAGACACGAGTCTATAAGATATTTATACAATACAAATATGAATCTGAAATATTATGTGAAAAAAGATTCCCTAATCGGTCGTACTTCATTAATGAACCTATTTTCTTATTGGCATGAAAATACGTTTTTTACAAATTGAAAGTGAAATTTTCAAAGTGGTAATGTGTCTATCTGAATATATTGAAAATATAATGTGTTTCCGAACGCAGTTGTTTTTGCATTTCTCCTGGACTGCTCAAATTTTGCTTTCTGAAATTCTTTATTAATGAAGGAAAATGAAAGACTTTTTTTCAATGTAAACCATTGCCGAGCAGCCAATTCTAAGATTGAGATGTAAACTAGTTGCAACAATGGCAATTTTTCTCGTTTTAATTTAAATTCCTTCTCAATTAATAAAAAATCTATCGATCAATGAGCTGATTAAGCGTACTTCAAAAGACAACACATTTTCTCCGACAAAAGTCGGGCTTGTTTGGAACCTCAATAACAATGCTGTGCAAAAATTGGTTTTGTAATACGTGTCTGTGACAAATTTTATTTTGTATGAATCTTGGCTACCATGATAAGTATCTTCGGATAACGGAACCCCCGCTGCCGTATATTTTATGCCTATAAAACCGCACCCAATCTTAGGGCGCATTCGTTCTGACCGAACTCCGCATTGGTAAAAACGTGCTTGTTCTAAAGCCTGCGTCGGTATATGCAGCTGTTCTTGCTATCAGTTTGGATCACATTTCAAAATTGTGGGTAATAATGGGTAGTCCTCATTGAAGTTATATATATACCGTTTTATTTCGAGTGGATGACTGATAATTCTGCTTTCTCCAAGTTCGAATTCAATTGAAGGTAGCTATTCAAGATTTTTTATGTCAACATGAAGTTCTGGATGAACTTTAAATCTCTGATCATTCAAAATTATTTCTGCATAATTTTTCTCGGGTGATTTAATCATGACGTATTTCAATAAGGTTCACTTTGAACATGTTATCATATTCCTGACGAAGCTATCATTATCTTCCAGCGCCGCGACTGCTCGAGTATCTCGTCCAGTTTTTCTGATAGCCATAAATTGAAGCAGTTTTGCTCAGCGCGACTTGATATTACGCATTGGGCGGGGTTTGATGCTCATCCATCCATTACATTTTTTTGCCGCTTCATAGTAATGATCCATTAATTTTAACGTTACCACATTATCATGTATGACTTGAATACTGATGCGGCAGCACATGATCATTTTACTGACCCAATATCATCTTGAAGTTCATGTGGCTCATGTTGTAGAATAAAGAAGACTTGGCAATCCAAGCTTTATTCGAACAAATGTCCAGTTACCTGAAATCAGAGTAATTAACATCAAATACTAATTAACAAAACAAACACGAACATAACAAACAACAGAAGCAATATTACAGCGGATAGAAGGTCATTAATGTATACATGGAACTTACATTACAGCAGTGGTGGTGATCAGAAGCATTGATACTGATAGGACGTTTTAAGCCTGACCATATAACGTACGATCTACATCTTAATCTGAACATTCAACCATACAGAAATGAGGCCTTTATTACCACAGCTCACATGAAAAAAGTTCATGTGCCTCGCATGAAAAAAAATTCATGTGACTCACATGAAAAAAGCCTCATTATCATCGCTATATAGAATGAGAAGCTCACTCAGGCTGTTCTATTAAGCTGTCCCTCCTGTTTTTTCTTACGTTATGCTTGAATTATAGCATCACTATCGTTCATTATTTTAAGCAATTTTTTTAGTTGAAATAAATAGTATTTCCCATGCTTGATCGAGCAGCCCTTGATTGAGTCTTGTATCTTGTGCGAATATATAACGTGGCTTGTTTATCTTTTTTTAATACGCTGTCGTTATAAACATTATTAATATATTAAAGTATACATAAATATTATTGTGCTTTAGATTAATACTTAGTTTTTCATCACGACCTAATCGTGCAGTATATTATCACCGTGAACTGTAGTCCTTATCACAGTAACAACAGGAAGCGATTGACAGTCTCGTCCTGCTGACGGTCGCCTAACACCACCTTTATTCCACCAGTATACAGTCAGTCGCTACTTGCATATAAATGCGAGTGTTTACATAAGGATTCATTGGCATCGAACTTTTCCATGTACACGCGATATAAGAACGTGCGACGTTCGTTTATTACTGCGTATGTAGCGTCATTCTTTAGCTCGTTCTATTGTTCTCGCTCCTCATTAGAGAACTGCATGACGCTACTGCAGTGATCGGCTCATTCGACGAGCACATCTAGTAAAAGTTTCGAGGAGTGTGAATTACAAACTAATTGTCTTTTATTAATTCTCCTTGAGTTCTGATAAAAAAATACATCGTTCGGATGCATACAATCATCAGAATTTCAAATGACATTCTCCCTACAACGTCTAAAAATTACTAAGACAGCGCAAATTTTCTCACCAGATGTCCCGCAGACTCGCACTTCTCCAACGGTCATGATTTCGAAATTCAGGTTTTTTGGTCCTCAATGTTTTCCATCAAAATTTCTCTTGTACAAAAATGGACAACCGATCATTTTTTAACAACTATACTCTTATATTTCTATATTTTTTATATTTTAACGACAAAAATACGAAAGAATGTGTTTTTTGTTGAGAGTGAAAATTTTTTAAAAATTTAAACGACAGCTCAATCGTTAGGCGCTATTTAGTGAGAACATTTTTATTTGTTTTTTAGTTGCTGTCAAAATAAATTAGGGGAGAGTTTCGAGTTTGTGCTAAGCCTCTCTGTAAACAAGAAGCTGCTTGCCTGCTTTCGGCCTCAGCGTGACTGCTTTTGACAGTCAATGCTGGAACTCGTGACCTTTTACGGGATACATGCCACTTTGTCGCCAGATGTTTAGAAAAATTGCATCAAAAAATATAAAATTTCTCTTGGATATACTTTACAAAAGCTCATTTTCAAGTTTTTTTTATTATTAACGTATATAGATGCATATAGTTCCTCCTAAATATACCTAGCAAAAATTATTCAAAAGATCTTTTATACTCATTCCTTGATTTTGAAATTCTCATGATGATTAAAAAATCTTCGATTCCTCTCGGATTTCCGCTCGTGTATATTAAATAGACAACGTTCTCGTATTTGAAGTGAGAGTTGAGTGCCACCTCTGTATCCTAGCTGAGCAGCTTTCGCCCAAATGACGTTCAATTTTATACCTACAGCGCTTATAACTGCTCATCCTCTGTGCTGGCGCGTGAACCTCTTATTATAGCGTTGATATTGTAGAAGTCTAGGGACGTATCTATGTATAAACAGGGTGAGAGTCACGCAACAAAGCTGCTTCAATGAGGATCCTAGTGACTGAATTCATGGTTGCGGAAGCAGTATTTAATTGTGTCTGGTGACTATCAACCTAAATCTCTACTTTGAGATTTACGACCTACAAGTCAGACACTTGGAATGTAAAAGTAATGTAGAACTTTCAAAAAATGAGTGGTTTTTGATAGTCCAGTCCAGAAGCTCAATTCTCTGAACTTATTTCACATTATTTTTTAAACTTTACATTTGATACTGAAATCTAGTTTCTTTTGTAGGATTTTTTCATTGCTTTAGATTTTTCTCTCGTTGTTTGCCTGGGTAATTTTTATGGAAAATGGCTTAGCTATGTTTTGTGCAGTTTTCATAATTATTTCACAATCAAATAATGCATGACGTATATGTGTTAGTCGTAATTTTGGTATTGAGTATTGAACGGAAACTTCACATTGAAGTATGCCTCACCGTTCTCAGTGGCAATGTGGTTCAAAAAGTGTCTTATTTGCTTGGTAGGATCACACCTGTTACACCTCATTTCATCAATGGGTTGTTTTATAGTGATGGTGTGACCGTCTGACTGCTCGATGGTGCGACCGCCTGAGTTGCGCTCGCTCAATGGTATTGCAATCTCTCCACTTTTTGTTGGTTTAAAGGAATGAGCCGCCATTTTAGTTCACTTGAGATGATATGAGGTATCCGAGTGTATTTTTATATACTCGCATGGTATATTTTCATCTGATGTGTGTTTTTTAACGTTGCTTAAGAATTAAAGGAATGAGCTGCCATTTTAGTTCTCCTGAGATGATATGAGGTATCTGAGTGTATTTTTATATACTCGCATGGTATATTTTCATCTGATGTGTGTTTTTTAACGTTGCTTAAGAAACAAGTCCCTGTCTTGTTTCGGTTCTGTGGATAGTTTACTCATCAAGACGACTCAGGATCCAGAACCCGTGCTGTGCGACCAGTTCAAACATGCACTGTGTTTCTCGTCAAATTCCATGTATTCACTCATTCAACCACTATATAGTTGCAGCAATCTGCATGCGGCGTGCGAATGCAACTGTTCGTACGCGCTCGTACGAAAGACACTTTGAATCGCGAGTATTTAGAGTTCGTCTGTGGGCCTCAGCATTTCCGACCGGCATATATTATCAGCCCCTGCGCTCCTTCATTATTATAACAATGCACCCATAAGCCGCTCATTGCCTCTATTTTGATCACATAGAATTTACGCGTCGTTCGGTCATGGGAACCTCGAACGTCTTTTTGCGGTTGTGTGTGCAGTGCTCAGGATTTTTTGTCGATTGTGGCCTCTGGCTTGTCGGAACCTATTGGCGATGCGTGACCTCTTGTCACTTGACTTGATTTTGCCGGCGGTTCTCCCTCGGTTGTCACATGGTTACTTTCAGGCAGCTCGTTGCCTTCTGATTATTGTTTCAAATTTAAAATTTGCACGCAGTTATCTTGAAATAAAATACAGTCCATCTCGCTTGCATTATATTGAAAAGCCTGGCGTGTTTGCTCCGTCAAACACCAAGTAACAGGAGATTTCTACTGTCGTTTTAAAGATTCTTATGCAGCGACGCGTTTAAAAAAATGTTATTTTGTATCACAGTCTTTCTGTTACGGTTGCAGACATCATTTCAGAAGTTTTATGGAGCACGACTTCAATCCGAGTCTGAATTATAAAGCTACAGGGAAAAACGTTTCCGTATTTATATTTTTTCTGGAAGCGAGTTCTGATCTCAGTCTTTCTCTTGGCACGTAAATTTTTCCGTGCGTGACGGATTCTGTTCTGGAAACTTTATCATGTCTTCGTGTAATTTTTTTTGTTAATTCAAAATTTGTTTCATTCGTAGGTCTAACACTACTTCGATTCAAGATACTACGTTCAACATACATTGTATTTGGCCTTTATTTTGAGAGGGTGCTTTATCTACACTTGTGAACTCAATATGGAATTTATCAATCATTGAACATATATTTATTTCTGCGATAAAGAATGTTTCCAGAAGCATTTATTTATGCAATGTACTGCCTGTGGCAGCGATTTGGAATATTACCAGAAGTATCTATTTATTTATGCGGTGTAGTGCGTGCGGACGTATAGAATGCTGACAGAAGTATTTATTTATTTATGCGGTGTAGTGCGTGCGGACGTATAGAATGCTGACAGAAGTATCTATTTATTTTTGCGGTGTAGTGCGTGCGGACATGTAGAATCAATGACGCGCATCCGAACTCTGCTTTCAAATGATTTTTCTCCCACTTTCATCGTCACGATTAAATCTGATGCTTAAGATCTGTAACCAACACTTCTGTCGTTGTCTGATTTGTCTTCTTTCGAAACCTGTTTGTGCGCGTTTTTATAGGTACAGGCCTGCATTACTAAAATGTTTTTGCGTTGTTTTATGTAGCTACTGGCCTCAATTACAGTATCTCAGTTAAATCGGTCATCAGCAGGCATTTGATTGTTGTAATTCTGACTGCTCTCAGAGGTTCAGCACGTACAAGGATTCAGGATTTTCTTCTTAGCGTCTAAAAGTCTGCCTAAAATCATAAGTTATAAGTTATCGAATATTTTGAAATCAGGCCAGCTTTGGCTTACGGGAGAGAATAGAATTGTTTAGCTTTATATGTTAGATATCGTTGCTCTCCGCTTTATTGCGCCCCAAATGTTCCAGCCCCTCTCAGGCACTTTTTGGTCTGAGGGCTCGTGTTTTTCAGTGTATATAAACTTGGAAGATAAATTTGAATGTTTTCTTCGGATCCTAATTATTCACTTCTAAGTCTGTTAACGTTTTTTCATTAAAATGCTGGCTCAGTTTGAATGCAATAATTATTTTCATAAAGCTTACTTTTACAGAGTTTATTGTGGGGCTGGTAGGCGATATGTTGTCATCAAAAGAGCACTGAACTTTCTTGACATTGGATTGGTCTGTAAATATTGATATATGGTTTTATGGTAGAACAGACACGTACGCGGTTTACACGTTTTTTTCACGTACAGTTGACTTCCTCCCTAGGATTGCTACACAGTGTTTCTATTCTTTGTGTGTTGAAAATATGACAATTCGACCACAAAACTTGAAGTGCTCAATTATTATAGCAACCGGCAAATGAGCGTATAGTTGATCATGAATACATTCCCGCCCAGTACTTGGCTGAGATATTTTAGCGATAGTATTCGAAATTCTTTGTAGAACTTCAGGATTCCTAGTCTGCCATTGGATTGTCGAATTGAATTGCCAGTGATTGAATGCATTTTTCATACAATAAAAATTGTTTCTGAACATTTTCTAATATTGGATATGTTACTGGTCATTTATGGTTGTAGTGATCCGTACAGCGTTGAATGGTTTCAGCTTTTGACTTACCCTATTTCTTCTCTTTTATTTCAGAGGAGCTGCAACCATGCTTCGAGAGCCGTCCGCATTCTACCCTTCGGAGTACGGATAGTGAGGAGCAATCCACTTCTGAGAATTAATTCAAGCTTTTGTAGTTACATCTCAAAATGTGACTGAATCAATGTGCAAGAATATTGCGTGTCTGAGTATAATATCATTAACGCATTGCAATTAGAAAGAATCTTGCCCCTGTGTCGTAAGTTTTGCGGGCATTGAGAATAAATGGCAGTAAGCTAATTGATTAGTTTTATCAGTGTTTTCGTTATGTGTATGTGAATTTGATGTAAGATGGAAGATGACGGCGTACCGACTGCAATATCTTCGATATGTAAAGTGCCTCTCAGCGTGCCTGCCGAGGAGAGTCATTCAAGCAACTCGATTGAACTTTCCCCTCACGCCCGTGACGGACTAGCCGTCATGAGAGGCGTGTCCGCAGCTGCTGCTGCTGTGGCCTCAGCTGATGGCAGTGCCACTAACTTCTCTCACGATGAGAGCGGCTACCGCAACCAGACAAATATCTTCATGTCTGTGATTCGTGCACTGCAAGAAAAGCAGCGCACTGTCGGCTCTTCCGAGATTAATTCTCTTTGTTACAGCGCTGTAGCTGCTGCTGCCAGTCAAGCACACCATCACAATACGAGTTACGCGCCTTCACTCAAAAGAGGAACCTCAAATCAGCCTTCATCGCCTTTTAATGGAAGTGTTAGTAATTCACAATCCCCCAAAAGAGTAAACTTATCACGAGCTACTCGGGATGTAACGCCGGACTTGTTACTTCATTCATCCAAACGACGAAGAGGCTTTCGCGATGCTGGCGACATTGACTTCATTGACATGAGTTCCAGTGACGCACCTAGCGGGAAGTCCGCAGGTGCATACATATCGCAGCTGTCTTGCGACATCGCACGGCGACACGCTGTGTCACCTTCTTCCACATGTTCCTCGTTCTCCATGGCTTCCTCGTCGCCGGGCCCCGCGAGCTTCCACTCGGAGGACCTCGCATCGCGGCTCTCGCGCAGCTATGATACCAACGGCGACTCTACTACAGGATGCAGAGCGGGCGCATCGCCTGAGTACGTTTTATAATATATATTCTTCTGGCGAAGAGAAGGAATGGTTAGAATATTGACGCTGGATCATAATTATTGTATTTTGTCTTAAACACCTGTTCGTTCCAGGGAAATTGTTTGCTATCTGAGATTAGAACTATGTTACTGCGGCTTCAGTTTTTCTAAGACAAACACTTCCTCAATCATGTATCATTCGGAACTGAGAAAATTTGGTCTGTGAGATTTCAGTTTAAGGGACATTTGTTTTTTGGATACATTTTGATTCTTATTCAAGAATTCAAGCTTGACATACCACATAGTATCTAATTAAATTCATCCCACAGTTTTCATGAGTTTTGTTTTCATGTCGACTTCACATTTATACGTAATGAATATAACTATGCGTAAATTTAATTTAAGGAGATACATATCAGCTGATGTGGAAAGTCACCTCACTCCTTTTCTGCTCTATATTTTCTAAACAGTTTTTATCCGCAGGGAGGACATCTTCAACTGGGCCCACCTGCAAATGGCGGAACAAACCTCACATTTGGCAGCACCGACTCCAGGGGAGACGCCCTCCACTACACGCAGCAGTACAGCGTTGGATGAAACTCCTGCTCGCCACCCTTCTCCAATGCCTCCTTCTCTGCTCCAATCTAAAGGATCTCCTCTCTTGATTCACGAGGCTTTGACTGAGAGATCTTTGCGTCCTAACTGCGGCCTGACCAAGTGCAATCTTGCACAAGATATAAAAGCTTCTGATGATGTCAGAAAGCTTGGAATTAGCTGTGCGGCTGCAAATAAAACCTGCGAGACTTTTCCATTGGAAGGCGGAAAAGAGAGCCCAAATACCTCCGTCATTGACGCTGGTGACTCAAAAATATTGTCAAAGGAGCCAAATAGCGTCAGAATAGAGACAGTAGCCATACGAGAATATCCTGTCATCATGGATACAGAGCTGATGACGGTAGAGGAACTATTACAATTGATTAGTGTGCCTAAACTCAATGCCCATGAATCCGATGGTAGTAAACTGAAAGAATTTCTAGACCAGCACGAAATAGGGCACTTGAACCATCTCATAAAGTGTTTCTCGGACTGCATTTTTTCTGCGGCCTTACCTGATAATCTAGTCGGAAACACGAACTTGGCGCCTCTTGATATCATGGACTTATACTGTTGCTCAGTCTTGCGGCTTTATCATCTTTCATTCAAGAACTTGGACTTCATTAACCTGCTGCCTGGGGATCAAATATCGCTACTTGAAAATTTTGCTTTGAAGGGCATATTGTCCGTTGCATTCTTTTGTTTCAAGGAGGAGAGCAATTCCTGGGCTTTCCCCACCGGTCTCTACCAAAATAAAGTGATGGATGTCAAAGTCTCAGAATTGAATCAAATATTACCGTTCAATTATCTACAGAACATCCTGACATTGTGCCACCTTGGAGCTAAGCTTTGTATAGACTGGCCAATTGGAATGCTGCTCATTGGCGCTTTCTTCTATTGTCCTGTTGGCGTCGAAGTGCAGGACATCGAAAAAATTGACAAACTCCGCGATCGCTACATGGAGATTCTGTTCAAGTATCTGAAATGGAAACACGGCCCTTCTAATGCATCTCTTTATTTTCCTGAAATTCTGAAGTTGATGGATGCAGTCCTGAAAAACTGTTCAGAAATGGAGGAAATCACGCTTTCGTTGAATAACGACGAAATCCGAGCGTTGGAGGAGCGCATCGAAACTTTGAACACGAATTATGTGGACAGTGGTCACAAAGATCGGTCAACCAGCTTCACGACCGTGAAATTTGTTGATGGAGTTACTCTAAAGAAAATTAACGCTAGTATTTTGTCATCGATACGGCAAACAATTCGCCAGTCGCTTGCTCAAAACGTTGGGTTAGATTTACGTCAATCGGCAGCCGTCCCAACTGCGTCAATGTATTACTCCAACTTGCCTTTAGAATCAGAAGAAGCTAAATCTCGTAGAGAAGTTGAAGCCCTTCTGATGAAAAGGTTATTACTGAAAAATCACTCAATAAATAGCACTGCTAACTGCATCAGTCAATCGCCCGTACGTGAGAGGAGCAAGGCTGAAGGCATAAACGTTGAGCCTCAAACTCTCAACCCGCTAGCTATTCAACGGCTTCTTCTCAACCTTGCCAGAGCAGACAAGACTGTTCATAGATCAAATTCTGATTTATCTTCTTCAAATAACAGTTGCCAAGACCGAATGACTTCACCATCAACGATGGATAGTTTGTCACCCTCGCCGTATTTGAACAACCATTTATATCGAAACAATGCATTATCGACGGGTATCTCTGGTACTCGCCAAATTCCGTCAATGAGCAGGTCTGATCGTTTCAGCAGCCATGTCGTGAATCTTTCAGAAGTTACCATCACTAAAAATTCGGTTGCGTCGAGAGCAAGTTTTCTTCCTGCTGATGAAAACTTCCCATCTGCCATCGATTTATCGAAAAGGCAACGCAAGAGCTCCCCCGAATCAGTTATTTCCGTCCGGCCAAAAGCGCCGTGTATTCCTGGACTGAAGCCCCTTTCTGAATTGATCGAGTCGCCCAAAAGCCCACCCGTAGTCGTTCCTTCTCTATCATCCGAGACTACAACTCTCTGCAATCCTCCCATAAATTTTGAACTCGAAGAAAGAACGCGGTTGATGGCAAGTGCTCTATTTAATGAAGTGAAGAAGATAAAAGCTAGTTCTTTAGAGAGCGAACATTTGCAGCGTGAAACGGGTGTGGTCAACGACGCCAGTGCCTCGATTCTTACGCCTTCACAAATAGAAATCCTTCTTGAAACTCTAGGCAGGTCCAGACTACGATACAGAGACAACGATCCTTGACAGTTTAGCGTGAATTCTCGTCTATTTTTACCGATATGAAAGTTACCATTTTTATTCGATAATGCCTGTAAATGGTGTAGCACCAATTTTGTACAGAACGTTGTTAGGGTTGATTGATATGACCGTGTATTTATTTATATTAATACCTTACCTGCGATTGCAACTCAAGGGAATAGTTACCGTTATTTTGTGGCTAGCCGTAGTCTTTCTCTGGATGTGGTGATATGGTCCATTCTATTATACGGATCATGTGCTGTTATTTTACTTTATTTGGCATTTGGAAATGTTAATCTATTCGGTAATTTTGTAGGCCTTTGAATGCTCTTCGACGATTCGTATTAAACTGAGTACATTTTGAAGTATTATTTCCAGTGAGATTATGAGTTTTCATCAGTCGAACAAGCTGGAGGATATTTGCGTGCCTTTAGAATTCGAGATTATTTTCTGTCGTTATTTGCTCATTCTAAGCTGTAATGATGTGAGTTTTGCTTGCATGCTGCCTATAGGGCGAATATCCGAGTTTAATAGGGCTAACGCTCAAACTATTTTGTAATGTCTTGCCGACTCTCGTGATATTGACGAATTGAAAGCACAACGTTATGGTGCCGCTTCTAGTGGCATGGGGCCGTATTATTGAAACTCGCTTAAATATACGTAGCGTTCTATTTCTCGTCTGTGATTGGTGGGTTTAGCTCGCAAAGCCGTCAGTGATTGGATGATGTAGTTACAAACCTGACTACTTTAGATAGTAGAGTACCTGACTTGTAGGCTGGTGGCAAGTCTTATGACTAATTCAGTCTTCCTCAAGTCCTCATGAAGCCTGGTGCCTTCACCCGTACAAAGTGTCGCTTTAAATTTTATTTATAAGTTAACGCCACACTTTTCTCTTGCTCATCATGAATCATCCATAAAATGTTACCCCAAAATTAGTAATTTTACGTCGCTGCGGCCAATTAGTTATTGTATTCTTGATTCGAAGATTTGATGAGAAGGATCCTTGCTTGCACAATTGTTCTATTTCCAGCATTTAGTACGTATATATGAAAAAAAAATACATTCGCTTCATTATTTGTGACACAGGAATGGCTTTGAAGTGATATTTAATTCGTTAATCACTGTAAAAAATAAGTCCTGAATTGGTCAGTAAAATGCAAAAATTTACAAAGTCGCACAATGTTTAACGATGAAATAGCGTTTGCTTGGGCTATGAAATTCATACCACAGTGACGTATAGTGGTGAACATAGTATTTGTGTGACACGCGGGCTGCTTCCCATTGTGAGGTAGTAAAATGCATGGTAGCTGTTGTTTTATTCATAAGTTCAAAGTATTAGTCAACCATAATCAAAACTAACTGTTCTTGCCATGGATTAAGTGTATATTACAGAAACATTTATAATTTTGTCGTTAGCTGTCAACTGAGGTTTTTGCATATTATAAAGTGACTGTATGGAGAAATTTCTGTTTTTTTGAGGAAGTTATGCTCTGCAATGTGACCTTGAATGGCAACGTTCTTTGCATTTTTTGCTTATCCACTAATGATTATTCAGTTATTAATTACTGGATCAACTGATTATTAGCTCTTACTTGTTGCGTAACCGCGTCAAAAGTCACTGGAAAAATGATGCAGTAATTGAATAACGTTAGTACAGAGAGGATTATTCGCCTGAGCCTGAAACTGCAACTCTGGTAATTGTCAGAATATTGTAACTAATTTATTGAAGAAAGCTTGATGTGTGTGACTTTCAATTAGCTATCGCAGATCCGTGTTAGAAGCATGAATTATTGCTTACGTTCGTACCCAGTCGGCTTGGATCATTCGACAAGCCACGAGTTGTTGTGCCGGTATTATTATTCGCAAGAAATTATTTTCAGGAAGATCCATATGTTTATAATACTTGATTCGCATGATTTATCTTGTCATGAATGGTTCGCTTCATTTCTTCGTCGTCAAAAAGAACAGTAATTGTGTATGCTAATACTACTAATATTTAGCCTTATTTAAATTCGCTTGCCATTTATTGAATTGTAAATGTTCTCTATTTGATGCATTATATTGATGCATTTAACTAATATATATAATTTAAATTCTATTCTGCGTTAATTACAGGATGAGTTTTAGATGAAATATTAGCGCAATATCGTCCAGGTGAAAATGTTCATTTTTTCAATTTTCTGTTTGTATTGCCGCCGATTTCAACGATCATTGGCAAGTCCAGCGACGGGTGGAAGAATATGCGAGTTACCAAGCACGCAGATCGCGCAAGTTTGTGTACGAAGAGCCCCTCGTTTCGTTCACATTTTAGAATACGAATCAAATAAGACGCACTTTAGTCGAATTTGAACTCAGAATTATAAGCCCTAAGTTGTTGGGTCGGTCACATTTCTTGTGCGTAGTTAGAATGTAGTGGGTGGCAGCTATTAGGTTTATATGAAGGACGGGAAGTTATCCTAAACTGGTGGTCGTCTCGGCTATTAAGGAACGAGTTCTCGGGTCATAGGTTGGTAAAATCAGATATTTTTGCCGTTTGTTGGCAAACTTTATTTTGTTGTGTTTGTGCCCGAATGATTACTATTAAGTTCGCTTTCGTTTAAAAACTAAGTTATTGAATTTATTTTAGTTGTACCGCTAAAATCACCATTGATGTCGTTCATGAGACCATAATACACGTATCCGTGCGTTTGATTAATAAGTTACAAAGTTTTGTTTTCTGCATCACGGAAAGAATATTCACGAAGATACCAGTAATTTGATCATTATAATTTTTTTCATAATAAAACTGAATAAGAATGAAAGAAAGACTATTGTGAAATTGTGCACAATTCCTGCGATATGTACAAAAACACTCTACCCTAAGTACTGGCCAACTTATCAAGCGAGCTATGAGCTCGAAAAAGAGACTCTACCTTAATCGGTGCTATCATATTGATATTATAGAAGAATCCTACTGTGTTACACATCTGTTACCATTCGTATCAGTTAAATCTCGTTGTATTTATGTTCTAGAGATTACATTGAGGCCTATATACATAGGCCTCAATGGCAACAGACATCGTCGTACGGTTTTCGGGCGGTCGGGATGCCGTCCATGATTCTGTTACAAATAATAGTTATAATACTCTTTTCGGCTTGACACAGATGCATGGAACGCACCGATGTGCCGGAAAACTAATTTTTATGCGTAGACGAGCAATGGTTAGCCGCAGACGAAATGAGTAATTTTCTCTCATATTCAGGTAGCTTCACTTCTCTCATCCACGTGTCATTAGGTTCTGTATATTTCGCTTCTGAATCCTGCAGACGCCATCGTTTGCGTACTGAACAATTACTCCCAGACTGCTCAGTGATGATGTGTGATTTAATTTCAGTTCTATCTTAATTTTTGGTACTTCCAACTATATTAATTTCTCAGTGTTCAAATTTATTTTTTTTTATAGGAATTATTAGAATCGAGAATATTGGAAAGGAATTGCACTGCCAAAAATTTCTGTTGAAAATGATGATGTGCTTTTTAGATCGAAAATTTTTTCTTCCTTTTCATCAGTTAATGCTCAATAAACTGCTATATTGGAAATAAAACTAATCCGTCTGATTAAATGAGGTTGATGATCATGAAGTTGGTGTTCAAAATAAGCCGTTTACGTTATTCTAGAGCGGGAAAACAAGTCATTTATCACTAATCTTAGTTCTCAACCAAATTCACGTTTTTTTCGGTTCTGTGTTGAAAAGATGAAATTGTAGAATTTTTATTGTTCGTGCCAAATGCAATTAATCCCGAAAAATTCCTTATGTCACTTGCAACGAAACAGGCTGCACCAATTTTCCTATCGCTATTATACATAAATATTTCAATACCGTTGTTTTGGGGGGGGGGGGGGTTGGTGATCCTGTTTCAGTTTTTACTACCAAATTATAATCAGAGCCTCCCATTTCCATGCCACTTGAAACTATCCCCGAGAATGTCAAGTCATTTAACAGATGTTGAATAATGTCGCGAAATGAAATGGTGATCAGTGGTTAAGTTAAGCGGATTGCATGTTGCACTTAAAAGCGGTTGTCTTTCATATCGCAGTTATTTACATTATTATAGTTGTTTTGTTCATTGCAAAAGATAATGATTTCATTGCCCCTAATGGTACATTGCCGTTTTTATAGTTCATCGACTCTCAACAAAGGCAGCTCATTCAAAATTATTAATAATCAACGTCGTATCCTTGTTCAGGCTTGTAGCCAAGGTATTTGAGCGTTCGCTAGAAGTGACCATAATTATATTTGCGAGGCTGGACCACTGACTAGTACGTCTTATAAAATTAGTTCTATGATTCATCATTTGCATCACTTCAAGATGAGTGTTTAGATTGAGACGTGCGTTTAGATTCCAGCAGCTTCCTGAAACACCAAAATGCCAAACGCTTTTAATGCGTGATCAACTTTTTTATGAACCATTGCTCAATGTTTGTATTACTTTAGCAATGTGAAACGAATAAATATATATTGTTATTTGTAAAATTATTGTTCCTAACATTTTCATACCAATTCTGGATAAACTTTTGTCCAATTCCCTAAATTCTTTGGAAAGATCATTTCGTCCGCGTATTACCATGGCGCGCATTCTTTCTGCGAACTAATACCAGTAAAACCATGAAAATTCACACCCATGTATGATGTGTTCTTACGTTTAGTATAAAAGAAATGTATTTTCCAGTATACCTTCTGCATCCACTATTGATGATGTGATTGTATGCAACACAAATGCCCACACGCAGGGAGAAGTGAACGCTTCCATTGAGAGCAGAATCCCTGGAGGCGCATATGAGCAGATATGACACATTTGGTAATTATTCTCTTCGTTGTATTCTTATCGAGGCCCGTCATACCTTATTGAAGTAGGTTTGGAAAGATTCAGTGATTATAGGCTTTAATAAACAGTTTTAAATAAGAAAAAGCAATAACTAGTCAACGCATAACTTATATTGGGATAAATGGAGATCACTAAATCTGAAGCTATTTTTTCATGTGATTGATAACGCCGAAAAATTACATGTGATGCAAGTATTTCTTCAGTCATTGCATAACGCATATCATAATATTTTAGTACGGAATAACGGTGAAGCTGATCAAGATCTCTAGATATTTTTTAGTGCATTGAGCTTCTGAATTGCGACTTGCACCGAGCGAAGGACAATGGCAGAGTTTTCTGATATGAGAATGAACCCGCCTTAACTCTACCTTATTTCAGCTTGCGTGATACGAACGGACAAAATTGGTGTTGTGTCAAATTAATGAAGTAGCTTCAGAAAAATTTGCTACTAAAGTAAATTATTTAGAGAGTCGCTTCACAAGTACAACTGGTTTGCTCATCCTGTGCTATTTTGCATCAGCATTGGATCACTACAGAACGCAAACTCATTCCGGGTTCAACCTTTGGTACTTATTCCATATACAACAGTATGAACCTTCGCGACTTATTGGTAAAATTTTTAATCTACAAAAATTTACACAGAGTTTCATTTTATATTAGTTAACAATATGTTGTGATAAATAACTAATGAAGAATCTAATGCCGTCTATAAAAACTTTCAAATAGCATTCATGTTAGTTAACGCAACGCAAAGAAAAAAATCTTAGGCTATCCCTAAATTCTACTATAAATACGGCGAGTAGAAATCCATGCAGCAAAAGATAAAATGTTATAATAAGTAGAAGACAGCACACTACTCGGCACTCAAGCGAGCTGGTAATCAACAACTCATGAACTTTCTATTCTACGTAAGCTCTGCAATTGAAGCGAAGCGGTTCACGTAACTTATAAAAAGTGTAGTTTATGTTTTGAAAAGTCACCAATCGAAACGATTATTAAATATTATCAATCCGTAAATTCATGTATTAAATCCACGGTAGCAACTGCTGTCAAGAACTGTGCACTAATTTGATAGTTTACGACGTCCAAACAACTCCTACCGAGTACCAGGTGAATATATATGAACCAGCTAGTAAACTGGGAAAAAGACTTTCGTTTGAACACGTCAAGCACCCTTCTAAACAAGCCAGCGCGCCATATAATACACCTCGGTTATTTACCTCCTAGCAGCTACTGTAATTGCAAAGGCAGTTGCAATTCTGCAACTGCCTATCACTGGGGCCTGCCATGAAGACGCTCAGCGGTGATCAGAGTGCGTTGCAAGAATTCAGTAAATACTCATTGAGGAACATTTCATTTTTGAAACTGTATTTAAAATGAGAAACAATTATACTACGACTACATAAGAGTTCACCCAAGGGTTAGTACGATATATGATGATTGTTATGATTCTCAAACATTACAATGTCAGGCAGGTAAAGAATTGGTCATAAGTGTTTAAATATTAGCTGGCTTCAAAGTAAGAGCTTTCACAAATACACAGCATACAATTCAACTAAGAATTATTACATAAATATCATATTACCGCCAATAACAGATTTCACTTCTAAGTCCCTCGCAGAGACAGGTAAACATATACTCTTACCTGTCTCGCTAGAAAGTATTTAAATCCAAGGAGATTTGTTGAGTTTGGCCGAACACGGCTTGGAGTCGTCAGATTTTTGGTTCTTATCTGCTTGAACTGTTGAGGTAGCCGGAGTTGGAGGTGCCGGCTTCTTCTTGATCTTGACGTCGTCTGCCTCAGTCTGGCTTGGAAGTGTGGCCAATCGTATCCCATCAGTGACAGCGTTTTCAATTAACGGAGTTGTATCAGTAGTAAAACAGACTGAAGTACTTGCGGATGATGGAATTGCTGCAGTAGGATTTAATGGAGGTGACGAGGACGATGTGATCAGAGGAGGAGTCTGAGTAATATTATGAAGGGGCGCAGATGCGTTGGTAGTTTGCAGAGATGACGGATTAACTTCTTCCTGCATTGTTGAGGATGTTGAAAATTTAAGCGGTTCATCCAGTTGCGTTCCTTTACCATCTGGGGTTGATCCAGATTCACTTTTTGGCACTTCAGACTTTTTTGGCCGAACACAAGCTCGAACGTGAACAGGTGGAGTCTCCGGGGGAGCTGGCGTTGAAGGAATGACTGCAATGTCTGGTGGTATGGCAGGCACAGTTTCATTGCGATCCCCAAACTTTTTCGTAGAGATGCTCGTTGGAGAAGTTTTATGAGCGAGAGAATCAATCAATGGAAATTCACTGGACTTCGGCCTATCAATACCTAAGGGAGCGCTCTGACCTGTTTGAATTCCGGTAAGCTTCTTAGACTCTAGTTTCAATACCGTATTGCTAATCGGTTTATTCGTAGCAGCGTCAGCTACAAGATTGTCTCGAGAATTCTGCCTCGATGAGTTCAGGGGCTTACGAACGACGTCCACGGTTTCCAAGTCTGAAGTTTTTGTGAACTGTTGCATCTGGTCTGAGTTCCGGGGACGATGAATTTGTGTTTCCTGAATTATCGTTGAATTAGAACTCTTAGATGATTCCTTGCCTACGGTACTCGGTAGCAGCGGCATCTGGCCACACGGAGGGAAAATAGGCTGAGGTCGAACCTCGTTCCCAGAGACGGTATTTTGTTGCCTTTTCTCATTCACTTGCTTGGTACCAACGGGAGTTGTATAATCTGCACATGTTTTCTGAGGGACAATGATTTTTTTATCGGTAGGTTGAGTGCCAGATTTCAGAGAGCTCTCTGGCCGGCGTCCTGGGATAGTGAGCATGCTGGGGTCTGTTGCTTGACCTGAAAAAAGTACAATCATCAGAATCAGATCTAATGCTGGATCCTTGAATATGTTAATAATATAATGATAATAATAATAATAGCGGTTTCAGCGTTAATTAGGCCGTAGGTCTGTCACCGATTCTTAACATCGCAGAACATTCACAGCATTTCGCGGTCTCGAACTCGCAACTCACTGATTCAATTCTGCTGTGCTTAACCGCCCGGCCTCCTTGCCGATTCTGACCAGAAACTGGCGCACAGAGCTGGGATCGAACCCGCGCCTCTCTGCGCCAATCCAGGTACTCTGCATTAACCACTGGGCCACCCTGCCCACTTGTTTAAAATCTTTTTAACTTGTTCTCAAAAAACATTCGGCATTCAAATAGTACAAAACCGATCTAAATTCTCCAAAGTGCAAAAAATCTAAAATAAATTTAGTACCGTCTTTTTTGTCCTTTTGGAATGTCCAAGCGGTTTTGGGTAACGGAGTTTCAGCGGGAGAGTTGGCTGGGCTCAGGTCGAGACTCTGAATGGCCTCCATGAGATGTGGCCCGGTGTACAACTCGGGAAAAGGTGAACAGCCGCGAGAAGAATTTGGCGAGTTGTCTGGAGTGCCTTCCTCCATCTTACGTCGGGCTTTCTCCATTGCCTCCTTTAGATTATTCTTCCCCGTGTCATCCGTAATGTGGCTTCGACCTATCTGGTTACCACTGCAAAAAATCACCAAATAAATTATCATTCGTCAAACAAATAGTCACGATATTTTCCTAAAACGATGAGTAGAACCTTACCCTCATATTCAGTTGAATTATGCTGAACTTTGTGCATAACTAAGGTTTTATGCTAGATGAAGGGCCACAAAATCCACTTATGCTTTCATATTTTGTTTAATTATTTTGAACGATCTCTTAAAGAAGTTAGTTTTGATTCTTAGTAGAATATTGATATGCACAAATTTGATAAGCACAAAAATTCTATGGGCAGTAAAATTTTCCCTCACCCAATCTGCGGGCCAGAGCCGCAAGATGTGTCCGCAATCTTTGACACCATCGCCAGTCTGGCGATGCGGCGGAACCTGTCAGCGGCTGTGGGATCTGCCGGCGGGAGCGCAGGCTCAGCGGCGCTGGAGTTGTCCTCCGCCCCCATGGCCGGGGACACGTGGAAGTCCCGCATGAGGCGGCGCTCCCATATCCTCATTTTACGGCCCAACGCGGCTAGGAAATTCCATAAGCTATATCAAGTGCAAAAAAACCTACGCAAGAGAGACTGAAATAATCAGCGCGAAAGAGCCAGAGAATAGTAACAAACAACTGATAAACTACGTATTTGCGTTGTTAATTCAAAAGTGCAATGATTGGATAAATATAACATGAATAAAAACATTGAATGAAAAAAAGCGTCACTATCATCTGTACGATAAGTACAATGATATACACAAGTATCCTCGCACCACCTCACAATCATCTGTATAAGTCAAATGATCTCCACCAGTTTCCTCCCACCGCCTCACTATAATGTGTATGATTGTCTTTCCGACGACACTTGTCTCTGCGAATTACCTTTGCTCTTCTTCTCGCACATCGAGATGTCCATGCCGTTGGCTTCGAAGAGGTCGATGAGCTCAAACCTAAGAGCTGATATGTCGCCCTTAACCTCGTTGATGTCGTCCTCGGTGACGGCCTTCTCCATGTTCCTCTGCTGCATGGAGCACACGTAGCGCCAGATGAGGGCGCGCATAACGGCCAGGTAGCGGTAGTCGCGGGCCTTGCGCGCTCGTCCCATTGTCTGTTCGAGTTGCGAAGGCAGTAACAGAGAAAAATGGTTGTGCCGATGAAATTAAATGGAAATGGCTCCTGAATTGCCACAAAAAATTAATAAAACGGAAAGACATTAAAAAATTTGAAAAAGGAGAAGATAATTATGTCGGAAATATTCAAAAATTAGGGTGGGAAAGACCATTTTCATGGAGTAAAAAATAGTGTCGTAGTTTGAAAACGCAGCAATTAATACCTTAGAGGACATTTTCCTCAGGAGTTCTTTTTGCTCGTGTCCCTTGAAGAACCTCTTGATACTCTTAACAGAAGGAATGATGTTGAAAGGAGGGGGAACTGTGCGGCCATCTTCAAAGTACGACATCCATAGCTTTGTTCGAGCGAATTTCCACTCAGTGTCAGCGTGATCCTGTGGTGATTTAAAATTTATTTTTATTGCAGTTGATGTCAGTGTTCCTATAGGCAATCAGTGCAGTGTAAAATGATTCCGTAAAATTTTCAAGTCAAGAGATAAGTAGTATAAACGTAACATACAGTCAAATCTTAACTCATTAACTCAGAATTTGCAGCCAATCTGTTTATAACTTGTGGATAAAAATGTTATTTACCTTAGATTTTGTGAGGAATGTGTTCAGCAACAAATTTAGGGTGTAATTTATTGACAAATATGGGGTGTTAATCAAGGAGTTAATTTTTATTTACTAACAACAATGAAAGAATATGAGTTGGACATCATGGCGATGAGGAGATTGAGCAGCACGATGATGTTGATGATGGAGTAAGCGCCGAACATCGTCATGGACCAGAAGCGCGTGTAGCCGCCCACGCCCGTCAGCTCGAAGTCGTCCAAGCCCACCATGCCGAAGCCCGCCCAAAACAGCGACTGGGACGCCTCGAACAGACTGGCGACAACACAGGTCATTGATCGAGTAACTGCCTCGAACAGACTGGCAACAAAACAGGTCATTGAGTGTTGCCTCGAACAGACTGACGATAACACAGGTCCTTGAGTATCGCTTCGAACAGACTGGCAACAACACAGGTTATTGATCGAGTACTGCCTCGAACAGACTGGCGACAATACAGGTCATTGAGTGTCGCCTCGAACAGACTGGCGACAACACAGGTCCTTGAGTATCGCCTCGAACAGACTGGCGACAACACAGGTCATTGAGTACTGCCTCGAACAGACTGGCGACAAAGCAGGTCATTGAGTGTCGCCTCGAACAGACTGGCGACAACACAGGTCATTGAGTACTGCCTCGAACAGACTGATGACAAAATAGGTCATTGAGTATCGCCTCGAAAAGACTGGCGACAAAACAGGTCATTGAGTATCGCCTCGAACAGACTGGCGACAAAATAGGTCATTGAGTGTCGCCTCGAACAGACAGGCGACAACACAGGTCATTGAGTGTCGCCTCGAACAGACTGGCGACAACACAGGTCGTTGCGTGTCGCCTCGAACAGACTGGCGACAACACAGGTCACTGAGCTTTACTTCCATGAGTACAGACTGGCGGTCACTGGATATATTTGAAGTGGGAGTAAAACTCTTCTTACAAGCCTAAGCAACACTTCACAAACTATCTTATACAGTTAAATCCGAATGAATTGACGAATTAAGGTGAGAAAGAGACCCCTCATGTTCAGCATCGACTAATAACAATAAGAAATTAATTTGAATTCAACCGATATAGGAACAGGGCATGGTATTAAAATAAAATAAATAAATAGTAAGAACAGGACTTTCAAGTATGTATTTAAATCAACAGGCAAATTGAATTATGATTTTGATCATTGCTACACAAAAATTACATAATTTGTAATCACGAAATCATGCTTACAAAGGCTGGCAAATGAGGTCCCAAACGAGTATTTTTTCAAGTATCGCTGGAACTTTCTGTAGCAATGAGGTTATTTAAATCATAAATTATTTTATCTCACTTGTGAAATCGTCGCCACTTCATGCAAGCGTCACCGTTCTTTGACCAGTCGGGTAAGCCCCCAGGCAAGGAATAGCACTTCTGCTTCTCCAGGTCGTTATAGTACCACAGCAACTGCGTCAGTCCTGCTCACGTGAGCCGGGCATCAACACTACTCTGGGTAACACTTGAAATACTTTCTGTTACTCAAAATACTTTATGGAGAATACGAAAATGTATATTAAATGAAAATAAAATTTAATTCAACCAATATTGTAATAGTTTATATGTACCCACATTTTCCAAAAATTCATTGTTACATTCTTTATTTCAATTGCACCGCAAGATAATAAATGGTAATTTGTAATATAGGACGATAAGATTCAATTTCGCACTGTTTCGTTTTTAAATACACGTCTTAAGAGTTCTAAAAGATAACATTTAAAATGAAGTAATAATTTTCATATCTGAACAATTTATTCAGAAATTAAGTAACTGAATTAGAGTTTACGTCTGTCACTAGAGTTTACGTCTGACAATAGAAACAAAGTTGTTTATATTATATTATAATTTATATTATTCTTCTTCGTGATATTTTTTTTCTGTAAGGCTTATCAGAACATAGCAGAACTCACCACAAGCAAAAGCGAAGAGGACGAGGGTGTAAATGAAGAAGAACTTGACGATGTCGATGACCATCCTGCCGAGGGAGATCTGCAGGGGCCCGAGGTACGGGTTAATGCTGAAGATGTGCACGAGCTTCAGGGCAGACAGGATGTTGGCTGCTGAGAAGAGGCCTTCCGACACCAGCTGCGCGTCGAAGCCGTGCCATTCTTGTCGCGGGATGAACGCCGTCTGCGTGCAAGTTTTATCATGTTTGAATTGAGAAACTGTCGGAACACTAAGGCAACTTTGTTTATTCAAATGCTTACAAACATAAATTGACGACAAGGATCATCGTCAGTGAAATATGAGAGTTGCTTAAACGCATCGAATAAGATTTGCGGTGCTCAGAATCTAAAAAATCTAGAGAAAAAAAAGACAGCAAGAGGATAGATACTGCTAAATGTCGCATAGTTTTCAATATTTAATAAATAGATGCAAGTCACCTGAGGATCTTGGCTGATTTCGATGGACTGTTGAATGTAAGCGAAGACTCTTAGCAGAAACGTCGAGAGGTAGAGCGAGTCGCGCATTATGTCAAGGATGTTCCACATGTTGCGAAAATACTTTCCTAAACCGTCTTTGTGGATCTCTTTCAATTCTTCCCATAAAAAGCCTGCCGATGAAAAATGAACCTCAATAAAAAATTACCAATCATAAAAAAACATTAACAACAAGCTCTTATATATTTCAATCCTTCTTTGCCTTGAGTCGTTCATTGTCCAGTGAACTGATGAATAATTCTTTCATAAATTTTCTTTTTAACGATTTTATGATACTAGAATTTCAAGGGGCACATTAAAGTGATAATTCAACTTATGTACACGCATAATGCTCACATATTTTTTGCATACAAAAGCACCGACATGAAAAAAGTCTAAATCAAACTAGAGTTCTCACCGAAGACGTAGAAGAGGATGAAGCATTCGATGGGCGTTGGCAAGTTGCCGCGCTGCTTCTTCAGCGACTCCGCCAAACTCTGCCTCATACTTTCGGTGCCCAAGTAAAATACGAACAACTCTTCGAAGCGCACCGAGAACAGGATCAACAGCACTGAAATATTACAGAATTATGAACCAAGTTTAATTTCTTCGTTTAAAACATGGTTAATTTGAATTAAGATGACCATCTGTAACAAATTAACAAACATATACAAGAAACATGAATCGAAAGCCATACAATTGAACGAAACCTAATGAAAGCTGACATGAACGAGCTCGGGGAGCTACGTGGTTAATTAATATTACGAGAATTAGAGTAGAGGGATGGGGATACGAAACCCCGCTATTCGTTGTGAAAATTCTGGTCGAAGTTGTCGGGCGGTTAAGAATCTGTGACAAGCCAACTAAACTGAAACCTAAATATTATTATACTTCATAATGTCCAAAATGTAAATCAAGGGAAGAGTAAGCTTATCTCACGTAGAAAGAGAAGGTACGACGCAGAGTGCAGGAGGAATTTCATGAATGGAGTGCGGATGAGTTTGCTGGAAGCTGTGTCCGGGAAAAGTATGTACTGCACACAGTACACGGGGAACAGGACCACCACCTGCCATGCAATTACGCTTAAATATATAACTAACAATAGATATGGAAGAAATTATAAGATTAAAACATTTTTCATCATTGCGCTGGAAAATTATAGGATATACTTAATGTATAATTTATGATAGGATGCTGTTTCCAAAGAACTCATTAGGATACCCAAACTATTAACCTTTTAAATTCTACACACGGTTATGAGATGACAACTTATTACTAAGCGTAAATTCCATAAGCCTGAGATGCATCGCATTTCTGAAATAATTAATTTCTGAGACTGGATCTTGCTAATAACTATTACAATAACTATTGTACTGTAATGCTCATAACTTTCTTGTAAACTTGTAATGCTCATAATTAGACTGCTTTCGGTCTTAAAATATTACTGTTGATATTCACTCGCATCTAAAAACATTAACATCCTCAAAAAGATCATGACTCCTGCAATTTGTATAGAAATATTTCAAAACACATCCACCAGAGATGATAGCAAGCAACGGGACACGTTTCATGTATTTTCTCATGTGAAACTAATATAAGGACTTATAGAAGATTACTTATTTTTAATTGGGTGATTTCCATAGATGTTTTGAATAAAAAATAACTGTCGAGTATGAACCTTGAACAACTGAAAAAGCTTCTGCATGAGAGTGAGGCGCCTGAAGCCCGGCAATCCGGCGTACCAGAGAGCAGCAAGGAGCTGCTGGACGTTGGGATGAGCAACGAACTGGAAAAAATACAGATACTTTAAATACATCTAAAATCTGCCACAAATTTTTATCAATAACGTATTTTAATATGAAAAACTACCTTCGGGCCCGTGATGTGTCTGATTATGTATCGTTTATTGAAAGGTGTACATGCTTTTATGCGTTACATCTTTTCATAAGAAACTTGGCTGAGAAATACTTGGAAAACAAATTTTTGAGATGAGCTACTATTCACATTGAAGGAAACCACACATATTGGAATTGACCTCACTCCACTCTCTCTCTCTCTGTCACGAGAACGCCATTGAAAAGCTGTTGCCGAGATTAAAATTTCCACAGGATTAAATTCTACTCATAAGTTACTGCTTGCCGACAACGATGATACAAATAACAAGTTTTTACGAGTCTAGAAATACTAGTAATAGAGAGGCAAAGAATTGCCACGTTTCAGAAAGAACATACAAGCAGCTTGGGCCTCTAGAGTCACAACTCACAGCTTTCTGCTTGTAGTCGATGGCAAGTTCAAGTCTCTTGAGCTTCATGCTGTCGCCGTCTTCGTAGGGCAGCGCCTCAGGGTCATAGTTGAGCATGACCGCGAGCTCCGTCGAGGAGCGCGTGTGCGACAGAAGCTCTTCCGCAAATGACCGGCATTGCTTTCGCAATTCCTAGAGGAGACAAAGAAGCATGCATGTCCTTTTATGTAAAACAGGAATGTTGTCATTGTTATTTTTAAGTAACTCCATTGTTATTTTTAAGTAACTCCATTGGAGTTACTCCATTTTTAAGTAACTTTTGAGCTTGGATGAAAACCAAATTACATACCTCACACTGAGAGCCATA
Source organism: Hyalella azteca (assembly GCF_000764305.2). NCBI lineage: Eukaryota > Metazoa > Arthropoda > Malacostraca > Amphipoda > Hyalellidae > Hyalella > Hyalella azteca. The sequence continues at coordinate 735,517 of NW_025932756.1, forward strand.
GTTACGGCACCAAGTATAACATGAGCAGCACTGACATAAACTTGCATAAATGAACTGTAACGCCTAATTCACCAAAAGCTCGGAGCTGAACACTTCCTTCGCTGGAATGTGGTACTCCCTGCTGAACTCTTTACTCACCACATACTCAAAGCTGAACTCTTTACTCACCACATACTCAGAGCTGAACTCTTTACTCACCACATACTCAAAGCTGAACTCTTTACTCACCACATACTCAGAGCTGAACTCTTTACTCACCACATACTCGGAGCTGAACTCTTCACTCACCACATACTCGGAGCTGAACTCATTTTCCTCATAAGCAAGAGACTTGAGTTCGCCCGAGAGCTCGAAGGCGGTAAGGATGGGGTCGGTGGAGGATAGCGCGATGAGTGAGGGCGAGGCGAGGGCGCGATAAGAGTTGATGCGCGACATCGAGTGACGCAACGAGTCGTCCGTTGAAGACTTGATGCACTCATCGCAGCCGCACCTTTGGAACGTCATTAATTGTTCCTGAGAACGCGACTCTGGAGACGGATCTTACAACGTATTATCTATATATTGCACGGGCGAGTTATGTTTGACGCGAAAGACATTGATTCTTGTATTTTGTAATAAATTTTTTCTTGTGTTTGAAATTAATAAAGTGATATTGCTGATAGAATTGAAACGTTTTATGAAGTGACTGGATCATTCATTCGATGGTCACTTAGCGATATGTGAAGATTTAGATACTATAAATTTGTGGGAAATATGAAAGCTTTGTTGCAAGACCTGATGTCATGAGGCATGGGCAGAGCAGCGCCGCGATCAAGAAGGATCTTTAGGATCTCGTAATTGTCCCTGTGAGCGGCCAGGATGAGAGGCGTGATCTCCGGAGTAAAGGATGCGGTGTGACGGTCAATTTTCTCCCAAGACTGTCCTCGGACAAATTAAGTGGTTATGGTTTTCGAAGACTAATGAGGTGAGCGATATATAACTTGCGTAAATCAGGAAAAGTCCATAAAAATCGAGAAATTCTTCAGAAACCAATTGAAAGGATCTTAATGCGAAGCAATTCGATTTGTTTTGAAATATTGTTTTCTCGAAAATTAACCGTTAATTTGAAAATTGTTTCCCTGCTTATGTTGAAAAAATGAGTAAATTGGTGAGATAATCTTGCGGAAAGAAATATACCCCGCTTGATTTTTCGCTGAGTCAACGGAAACCTTGACATTTTCTAATTAGGAATCCTAGATAAGATCTGATTCTCAGAACTACCAGGCCATTTAAAGAACGTTCTCATCGGGGGTTTCTTCGACAATCCTCGTACCTAAATTATTTTTCTTATCGATCATAATCATTTAAAACTTTAAAAACTACCAGGCCATTTAACGAGCGTTCTCATCGGTGGTTACTTCGACAATACTCGTACCTAAATCATTTTTCTTATCGACCATAATCACTTAAAACTTCATTCCATTTTTCAACATAATAAATAAAAATAAGGAATGTTCACTCACGTAGGGCTCTCCTTCCTTGTGAATGACTTCCTCATGTTCAAGCAACACCTCAACAGCCTCGACAAACTCGACATCGATGGCGTGCAGCAAGGAGTCCTTCGTGTCCACCCCCATGACCACGAGCAGCTCGACCATCTCCAGGTTCTCGTTGTCAATGGCCATGTGCAGCGCCCCCCGCCCCATGGGGTCCACGCAGTTGCGGTTCATGTACGAGGGATGACGCGCACACTTCTGCAGCATCCTGGGTGTCGTAGGGTGGTGAGAGTAAACATTAATAACGGTGAATAGTAAAATAAATCGAATAAAGCTTTTGCTGAATGAAGAATGAAAAAATATGAATATTAATTGCGAACTTCAGGATCGCATTGAATATAGGAAATGCAGCTTAATTTTATAACATAGATAAGAAGCCTGTGATTTTGCACTGTAATGTTAAAAAAATTAAAAATAAAGTATCATTAGTTTAGGTAACAAATCGCTTTGATACGAAAGGTAAACTTGAAGGATTAAATACACAGATAACCAATGCAATAATATTGTGGTACCATAACTGACATTATTTATACGAATTCGAATGTGGAACGATCATTCCCTAAGAAAGACCCCGGCAATTTAAAATTTTATACTCTATAGTCAAAGGAATATTTATAAAATATAATGTTACATTCATTTCGTTTCAAACAGAAATTAGAAATCGCAATACACAGGTGATTTAATTTCATTAATCAGACTAACAATACAAAATCAAGAATTTTCACTTCATCAATTAGTTTTGAGATACAAATTTTATAAAATTAGTTATTTATTTACATCTATAATATATATCATTATCGCCAGATAGATTTCTTGCTATCGATAGATGCTATCTACATAACAAACTTTTTGATAGTGGCGATGTCTCCACGCTCGACCGCCAGCAGGTATTTCTTCTCCTCAGTGGTGAGCGGCTTGGGCAAGTCTGGCATCGGGATGCGGCATTTGCCCTGGACGAGAAATTCAGATTTCGCTATAGGAAGGGAGCACAGCTCGACGTTTACACATTTCTTGTAGTCAGTAACATAAACCAGTAAATTATAACGTACAAGTCCAATACAATGATGTGAATATTTGTAAAAGAATCATTTGCAAAAAGACATCAAGTTACGGAACATTCCAATGAATAATGAATTTTTTGGAGCCATTAAGCATTGAATTCATGGATCGTTGCTCGTGTTCACCTCCATGTCGATGCCCATGGTTTCGTTCTTCGTGGGCTTTTCGGCATCTTCGCCGGCGACAACAGCCGTGGCCCGCGCCGTTGCTGCGGCCTTGCGAGCTCGATCAGCAAATGCCCCCATGCTTATGTGAACCTGCTACAGCAGAGAACTTAAACTCATGACAATTCATGAAATCTTCAACACAAAATAAAAATTCATGTAAACCGATCAAAGTGAACACTTCTTTTGGAGACTGAGCGTAAAATATAGAACTGTTGAGAAGACGAAGTGCATTTGATTGAGGAGCTTTTTAAAAATTGATCACGCAATTTAGCAATATTTAATAGGTGACAAATTCAATTAATGAACTGATGGCTAATTTACCTTCTTTCAGTAATGAATAAACTAGTTAGAAAAAATGCTGACCTTTTACAACGTAATTTTCAGTTTCGCTGAAGAAACTGCAGCGGTGACGGAGCTGTTGATTCTTGCGCTGTTGGTAAAGTTATAAGAAAACCCTACTAAGACTCGCAATTACAACTCCTACAAGACACTTCATTTATACATCCTTTACATACAGAGAAGTTATTCTTTTTATTTGTATTGACCGTAGTAATAGAGAATAGCTGGCGTACCGTAGCCTCGAGACGTGATAGTCTCAGGCAACGCCGCTTCTGCAGAGCTTCGGCCTGACGCGAACTTTAAAGTGCACTCGAAAGGCTTCTTTTAACGCGATCAACTCGCAGTCTGACGCTTCAAGGTCGCTTGTGAACATTTCCAATGTAAATATAAACGGTGTGCTTGCTGTCTTCTCTGTTCATGCACAGCTTCTTCCTCCCATTAAATTGTTCTCTTCGTAAGGATCGATTGGATGACAAATTTTCGTAGGTATAAAAGATAGCCGATGGGGCAGAAAAAAAGCAGTATTATAATGTTAAAAATATCGATATCGCTGATGAATATCAGTTACTTTGAAGTTGAAACCAAAAATAAAATGAGCGAAATTAGAAAACTTGGATATTCAATATCACAATATTGGAAATATCAGAAAGAATTTTCGCGAGAGATGATTTTAAGCAAAAATTACCGCCAAATATTCAGGAGTTGGGCAGATTTAACAACAACTATCAACAACAAACTCGGGGTAAAGCCTTAAAACACAATGAGCAGGTTTAGAATTTATTGGCTCATAAGGGTTCAAACTTAGAATTTAAACAAGTTTTTACAGGTAATCGTTTAGATTAAGAACAGTGAGGGCAGCCATTTTGAAGGGAGTTGATGACCTTCACTCTAACACTCCAGGAATGACAGAGACGTTGATCAGGACGCTCAAGACTCGCCGTAAACACTTAAGTTACTCGCTATTCACACAACTTAACAGATAATTTGACACAGCGATCTTACCCTACGCAGACATTCCAGTTCATTCAAATCAGGTGAATACACCGAAAATACCTTCAAGTGACGAAAATGTTGATCTTGATTTAAATCAAAAGAAGTCATCAAGATTTAAGGTATATATATGTGAAGCCAATTTGTGCGACTAAATAACTCTAAAGGAACTGCCGGAAGAAATAACAAGGCAGTTTTCTGTAAATCTCGTTCTGTCTTTTCCGGAAAATAGGCAGCATTTCTTCTCATCGAAGAGTTAATTTTGTTCACAGTTATACCATACGAAAACCTACAGCAGAAATCGTAATTCGCTGCGACAATATTTATCAATGATAGTTTGTTTAAACTGACACTGCCTGAAGAGTTCCAGAATTTACAGGTGTCACTTAACGGCTGCACTCTTAACTGTAAGGGCTTCAGCCGACGACGCGGGTGGCTTTGACGCTAATGCTTCAATCTCGGACCATAGGAAAGATAAAAAATTATACAATGATATCGAAACATAGAAATTACAAAATAATACATTAATCTCGTATCGTAGAGAAGAATAGAAAATGATACACTAGTTTCTTATCGTGGGAAATAAAGGAAAATTGTAAAGATCGGAATTAAGCTAAATATATTTTGCTCATGATGAGGTTAATATGAAATAAAGCACCACTCAAATAAAGCATACAAAAATTGTAATTTTAGTACAGAACCACAACAGTGATTGATTTTTTGCAGGTAGTTAAGAAAAGGCATCATCGTTCCGAAAATTCAGATAAAACTATTTCTTGATATTTGAAAAGGAATTTCTTAAGAACTCAAAATATTTTTACTGAAGACGAAAGCTGCATCGGATGAAATGACGCACGTAAATTGATCGCATCATTTTATTTCTTATTGAAACCGAAGTTATATTTTTTTGACTTGTATTCACACGAACGATTCTCATGCGTGCTCGCTCAAGTGTTCCAGTTATATAAAGTTTGAGAAGAGTGATCAGGATACATTTATACAAAAGTGATATGTAATACGCTCGACGCGCCTTACTTCAACGTATTATATACATTTAAATGTCTTACGATCTATTCGAGACTCAGGAGACTACGTACTATACACAACTATTACATTATTCCTCTCGCAGCCAAGTTGTGGTACTGAACACTCCTACACGTGGATAGGCTTCTAATAGTAGAGGACTTAGTAGCTGTTAGGGCAGCGACAACAGAAATTATACGATTATAATTACAGCCAGAAAGGAAAATTGAAGGCCTATTATTGGTGTCGGAATTGAAAGGAATAGACGTACAATTTACAACGTCTATTCATTCGGATGGGATTCCGTGATGTATTGCACGAATAATGAATGACTGGCATGAATTAATACCATGCAGGTAGAACTTCGGGCACGGAATAACAACTACCATTGTACATTACTTGAGTCCTTTAACTCTGTTTTAATTAGTAAACAATTTAAAATAACGATATTTATCCAACTAAAAGATATGTAACGTATCCCTAATCAAACACTTAAACTTAGTCATAATTTAACTTGAACAACATGTATAAAACTTCAGAAGAATAAAAATTAAAAAACAAATTCAGTAAAAATGAAACAGTGCAATATTTGGTTTCGAAAAGGCTTAGTCGCATGGGTAATATATTAGTAGACTAGAACATATTAATTTTATACAATTTCAAAACATTCATATCTATCACACATCACTTTAATTGGCTCATCAAGCAACTGGAAGCAATGACGACTTATTGGCTTCCAGTCCCGACGAAGATTGGTCGGAAAATTTCACAATTAACCCAGTTGTGAAATATGCGTACATTGTGTTGCAACTTCACGTTCACGTGACGAAAAAATCAATGTAATACTTTTGTCGAGAAAAAATATCGTAAAATATTGAGCTATTTTCACGCAAAAGAAGCTACCGCAGATTTTTTCAACAGTTCATATCTTCAGGGCCATCATGTCCGCTCAACGTGCGGTATAGTGCTTTATATAATAAAATAATAGGTAATTTCATTTAATTTACTCCTTCAGAAGTGTCGGAAACCGTCCCGAACGAGTAAGAGTCTACGCGAAACAATCCGAAATTGAACACATAAATATTTCCTATAGATAACTTCTATACTAAGAATATCATATTTATCGCAGCTATTGATTCCAAGTGACAATAGGCTGGAAAATTTTATTAACGAGGGACACGAGCAGAAAAGATACGAACATACACGGAACAATGAAGCAATATTGGTGCAGTATAACTGCTGAGCCACCAAGGCTCTGCCAGGCGTAGGAGCGGATCCTGGCCACCAGGTCCAGAGGGGGAGCTGGCCAAAAGACGCTCACTGACGTCGCTCCAGACGAGAAAGGGAATTCTGCCAGACAACCGAAATATATCGCTACTAATATACTTGGAAAAGATCTTTATTAATCTTATATATACTAATCGAAGTTCGTGTTTGGCTTTGCATGTTTGAAGCCTGGCAACACAAATACATAGAGGCTGTTGGGGCGCGTACCTGATACTTATCGTGTCGGGATATTGTATATAGGGGCTGTTGGGAGGGCTGTTGGGGCGCGTATCCAGGATACTTATCGTGTCGGGACATTGCCAGGACCTAAAAATTTATTCTTAGTCGGAGAAAAGGAAAGGATTGAAACAAAAGTCGAACTAAGATCTTGCAATTGATTAATATAAATTTGATTTATCACACAAAATTGTTGTTCTCATATTTTGAAACAGTAATGACATGACAGTCCATTCTTCCATGTGTTAGAAGGGGTCATAATTTAATTAGAAAACATACGTTTCATTATTATTAACATGATTAGGGAAATTACAGATTTTGGGAAAACAGGTTAAAATATTATGCGTATCATCAAGCCCGGGCAAAGCCTGGTCATCCAGCTAGTATAATGTAAATTTCTGCAAGCAATTAATTCACTGAAAAATACTATCAGCATGAATCTATCGGAGTTACAAACCGCAATGCAATTTCACGGAGAAATCAAATACATATTCTGCTGCACCGCAAAGGAAGGGAATTAACAGAATCCCCATTTATTCAAGGAAGGTAAGCCATTCAAGTTCGACTCATAGGTAAGTGTGGAGTAATAAATTAAGAGGAAAATAGTTCAAGAATAATTAGTTCTGCAAGGCGAATATATCCAGACGTATTATAATGATCAGAGCAGTGACATGGAAAGCAGTTGCACTCACCAGCGTGGTGAGGGTAGGAGTTCTTTGGGACGTTGTCCTCATAGAAGTTGACCTCACGGATGAGATCAGGGACCTCGTGAGGGTCGTTGACCTCCACCTCGGACACGGAGACTCGGCCCTCAGAGGACCGTCCCTGGCCGGGCTGGTGGTCCTCCAGCGCCCCTGCCTTGCCCGACACCCCCACTGCAAGGAACCAGACCACGCACTCATAAAATTAATGGGTGCAACTCACGTCACGTCTGATGGGTCTAAATGGTGAGGCACGTAGCACTGATACGCCCGTTTGCCGATCCTAACTAAGTCAGGATGACTCACACGAGGGCATTAAGTGCATCGCTATTTGGACAAGGCCGCTCTTATTTCTGTGAGTGTCGTCAATATCGGATTCATATAACGTGACTAAAATACATTTAATGTACTAAGACCTTTTGTATATGGGATTCTTTTATAAATAATTTCACAAAACCTGCATGAGAAATGAGAGCAGCATTACTAATCATTAGACATGTTTACCTCTCGATCTACAAGACAATTGAGAAAAATATAATTCTTTAAACGTCGACAAATTAAATATAATTTTTCTTGGAAACCACTAATACATAGTCAAGCAGGTGGTATAATCATTGATAATACAAAGTATTATGCTCTTACCTATACGTAAGAAAATAGCAAAATATTTCAATCATCAGCGGTACCGAATTATCATTATATCATTACGATAGATGTTACCAGAATATGCATCGTCCCGCTGGTAGGACTCGTAACTAATCGTAACTAATTTAAACAATGATGACACAAATCACTAATGATATTCTATTATCGTTCAAACAAATTAATAAATACATATGATAGCTCACCTTCGTTATTTTCACCATCAAGTCTGATCTCGTGGCTTTTGGGTGGAGAGAAAATTTCTGAAAGGTAGAAGAACAGTATCAGTGTTGCATGTGAAGGACAGAATCAGTGTTGCATGTGAAGGACAGAATCAGTATTGTGTGTGAAGGACAGTATCAGTATTGCATGTGAAGGGGAGGAGGACAGTATCAGTATTGCATGTGACGTGATCACGCAAGTACTGAATTTAATGCAGTTTATCTACAAAATTTAAATGGAGTTTATACCTCAATGAATGTTATTTCAGAATAGCTACATAATTGATAAGTATTTCTTCGCGTAAAATAGTAATACGCTATTGAGGGATGGTAATAATTGTCACTGAAATAAACCTTACCATCAGAACATAGAACACGATCAAGATGATGGAGATAGCACATACCGTTGAGGCGAATATCTCCTTCAGTTTCGCCGAGGGAGTTCTTGGCGACGCATTTGTAGGTGCGGGAGTCGTCTTTGGTGAAGTTTAGTACCGTGAGTCGCATGTCCAGTTTGTATTTGTTTGTGATGGTCTCAGTCTTGTACTTGGCATCATTCATGACCATGACTTTGTCCCGGACCCAATAACTGATAACCTGTGAAAATTTTGTTTTAAAACATCAATTAACCTTTTGATTCAGCTAAAACAACCTTAAGATACTTTATTCTTATCGAGTAAAATTATTATTATTATTATTATACGAAACAGTTATCGTAGCGTCCGGTTCAAACGAACTTCGAGGGCACGTTACACACGACTTTAAAAGCAATCGAAAAAGAAATAGACACGAGAAAGGATGAGAACGGATAAAAATGACTTGATTCATAGGCTCTACGAAATAGTTTCTTCTATAGGCGTCGACGGAACACCTGCAACGACCGCCAGCAAGCCGTTCCAGGTTCTGGCGGCGATGACCGGCAACGCTTTGTCGCCGACGGTATATAGATAGATGTGTAGATGGAACGACGAGGTCCGCTGTTGATGACGAAAGCAGTCATCTTCTAGAATGCGCTGCAGACATTCCGTGAGATAAGGAGGCGTCAGACCGTATATAGGCATCGAAACGTCAGAACAGCGACCTTGAACTGAGTGCGCTGCATACATACGCAGCCAGTGAAGATCCTGCAATGTCGGCGTCACGTGGTCGAATTTGCGCTTATTGCACACGAGTCGAGAAGCAGCGTTCATTACGGATTGCAGTTTATAAAGCGCTGTGGTCGGAAGTCTATTGAGTGTGAAATTACCTTACCAAATAAAATTAGTTTTTGATGCATTGAGCTGAAACCGGTTGGAGCGCATTCAGTCTGAGACGGCGTCCATGCAGACAGACATCCGGGTCTGCAACGCTGCAGCGTCAGCTGATGCACAGTAGCCGTAAATTTGGTTGTTGTCAGCGAACATATGCGGATTCAAACTATGTGAATCAATTATACGCAACACGTCGACAGTATAAAATACGAGGAAGGATCTCGTAGGAGGAGGATAGGGCCGAGAACTGATCCCTGTGGTACGCCGCAAGTGACCAACGATAGCGTAGAAGAAGAGTTCCCGCGTCGAACGCATTGTAATCTATTGCTGAGATAAGACTAGAACCACAGCAGCACTGTTCCGCGTGGGCCGAATGATACGTCAAGTCGTCGCAATTAAGTGGCGTTTTCGAACACGTCAAACGCGCCCGATAGGTCGAGTAAAGCCACGGTCTACTGCTCGCAGAATGTCTGAAAGCACCTTCAGCACAGCGGTTTCCGTCGAGGTGAGATGACGGTATGCAGACTGGAGGCGAGGCACGAGCTCCCAGACTTCTGAAGATGGTTATGTTCAGCTTATGGGCCACAACGCGCTCCAGGAGTTTCGATCAAATCGACAAAATAAATACATAAAGTTTATCGGTGTTTCCTTTATCAATTTTCGTCAAATTATGCTGCAGTGCACGAGTACGATTAAAGGTTTGATCGCACCTGCTCCATTTCTTCTGAATGCATCTAAGAAGAATTGTGGAATTTTTCATTTGTCATCGGGTTCACTCAACGTTAAAAAAGAGCGGCTAGAAGTTAAAATGACAAAAATTAACCCCTGCCTGATAAATGGCATGGAAACTAATTTTTGGACGGAATGACTGTAACTGCAGGTGCGTAAACGATAAATTAAAATAAGAATTGGTTTTATGAGAGACGGCACCTGAGGGAAGGCCTCGACATGGCAGTCGATGGTGACGTTGTCGCCGGTCGGCACGCCCACAAGCTGGTTAGGCACGTGGATTTGTGGTGGAACTGCACGTAAATAAACTTATTATGAACAAATTATTTCATTTGTCTTCTTCCTTACATTACTGATTTCGTTCACAATTTTGTTATACAAAGCAGTCGGTGGCTTAATTCATCATTCCATTAAGTGCTTTTTTTGGATGCGCATTGCGTGCACACAATAAACATTAGTAAAGAATGTCATCACTAACACTGAATATAAGTAAAGGATGTCACCACTCACACTGGACCTCTAGTGTGATGCGCTTGCTAACAGAGGGCGGGACGCCGTTGGAGGCGATGCAGAGGTAGGCGCCCATGTGCGTGCGGCTCACACTCGACAGCTCCAGCACCTCGCCGTCCACCTGCGTCACTGCGCCGTCCACGGTACATAAGAATATTACATAACTTTATATTAAATAATAACTTAAATAAAACTGGCGTTGGTGACAGATAAATTCACCAAAACGCTGAGATATATAACATCAAACATAAACTATGGCTAGCGAGGTCACGTCGTTGCATTAATAAGGACTACAAGTCACCGGGGGTGCAATAAGGACTACAAGTCATCGGGGGTGCAATAAGGACCACAAGTCACCAGGGTTGCAATAAGGACTACAAGTCATCGGGGGTGCAATAAGGACCACAAGTCACCGGGGTTGCAATAAGGACCACAAGTCATCGGGGGTGCAATAAGGACCGCAAGTCACCGGGGCTGCAATAAGGACCACAAGTCACCGGGGTTGCAATAAGGACCACAAGTCACCGGGGTTGCAATAAGGACCACACGTCACCGGGGTTGCGGTCGTGGGGCGAGAGTGTGCCGCCGTCCTCGCGGCGCCACATGATGCGGGGGTCGGGGTGGCCGCTGCCCGTGCAGCGCAGTGTGATGTTGTCCTTCTCGCGCACCTTGATCAGCGAGTCGCTGCTGTTCGCGTCTACTATCGTCGGCGATACTGTGAAATATATACACGTTTTCGAGAACAAATAATTATAGAAGAGAAGAAACAATCATCCCTGAATATTGATGAAAATGCTTCGACAAAGTACAACTGTCAGACGTCAACTTCTGATCTGATGATCGAGAAGGTATTATTATTCACCGACCAAATGCATTTTCAATCGTAAATCCATTAGCAGCAAAAACAAAAACAACGATTTTGGTTAATTTAGGCCCAGTTCTTTTTCTTATATCTTTTTAAATACAGAATAAAAACATGGGGGTCTAGGGCCGTATTATCAAAAGATGTTTAAGTACACGTAGTGGCCGATTTCTGAATTGTGGTTGGGGGGAGACAAAGTTACAAACTCGTAAATATTTTGTGTCCTGACGAGCACAACTCCTGCACTGACGACGTACCTACGACGCGCAGGAAGCCCACTTGCGACAGAGCGGGCTTGGTGTTGACCTGACACATGTAGTAGCCTCGGTCCTCCTCACGCACATCTTTGATGTGCAGCGTCCACGTCTTGTTGTCCTCGTGCGTGACGCTGAAGCGCGAGATGCGCGTGATGAGGCGAGTGTGCACCGCCACGATCATCTGGCGCTTCAGGTGAATCCAGCCCACCTTACATCATAACAAAGTCTCTGGTACACTTGTGATAGTTTTCCTTTGCTTTCATTTTGCACATCATTTATTTATATTTTGCTAGCTTAACCACATAAATATTTTGCTAGCTTCACCGCAAAATAAATTGTCATTGAGACAAGATTTAATTGCCACGTGGTTGTAGAGCCTCTAACTTTGTGGTTACCTAGCCTTGTATGGTCACCAACCTTGTGGTTACTTAGCCTTGTATGGTTACCAACCTTGTGATTACCTAGCCTTGTGTGGTTACCAACCTTATGATTACCTAGCCTTGTATGGTTACCGACCTTGTGATTACCTAGCCTTGTATGGTTACCAACCTTGTGGTTACCAAGCCCCTCGACGGTACAGGAGAGCGATGCGTCGCGGCCTTTCGTGACGGTGACGTTGCGGATGTTGCTGCTGAAGCGCACTTCGCCAGCGCAAATGCCTGCAACACGCATCGGTCATGAGGCCAAGTAGCGGAATGCTCCGAAATTCTTACCCTGTAGAAATGCAATTTACGATTTTTGTCCTTTCATTTGAATCTCAAATAGCTCCAGCTTTTTTAGCATACAATTTAAATCAAGGAATTTTTGGTCAGAAAATTATAATAGAATTTTTAATTCATAAATTCTCCATCATTGTAAATATATATTAAAAACATAATCTTCATATAACACCGATGTGGCAATTGAATGAGTCAGAGTGCAACGTTGCCAGTGAGACGGCTCGAGAGCAAAACTTGAAATATACTGTTTGCAAAATCACCGTTAAACGGTATTACCAGCATTTAAGCGACAGGTCGGCACGTGAAAAGAAATACCGTGTGGCCGTTTTTATTTCACTTAAACACTAGAAACCTGTACATCTGACAAAAACGGCAAAACGGTTTATTTTTACGGGGCGGCCGGTCACTAGAATGCAGGCAAACCGTTTTTTCACGTTTTTTTTCAAACAATGTTCATCTAAAAGTTACAAGTTATTTATTCGACATCGCTATTTCGTATTATTTTATTTATTTGATAAATTTAATAAATTTTTGTTCCATATCAACACATTTTCGTAAATTTCTATGACTATGAATATTAAACGTGCTTGGACAAAAAAAAAAACTCCGTTTGAGTGCAGTGCGATTACAGGCCTAAATTATTAGAGCATGTTAGCGATGAGCTCATTAATCACAATACTGTTCATGGGCAGTAAGTAGTTATATTGAACAGAGTTGTATAGAAGACAGTTGTGTGAACATTACTGATGAATCCTATTTAAATAAAACATAGTTCCATTGCACGTTTCTCGAGAACCTGCAAGGTAAAACGAGCAATAAAAGTAGGTGTTATAGGCGTGATATCAATAATTCCACATTTTTCGACCAATACGAATCCCGGTTAGATGCTACAGCTCCTTGACCATACTTCCTAATGCAAGCTTTCCCAAATGCCACGCCATACTCGAACTTTTCTAACACTTCACGAACATCAGTTTGTTAAATGTAATTGTAGTGAAGTCGGCGAACGTGTTGCGTTGAAGAACTAAGCAAATGTCACCGCATTACTGCTGCAAGTCTGGCAAAGTCCAGCACGGCTAAGTCCAAACAGAGAATGAATTCGTCTATGGTTCAATTTAATTTATTTCAAAACTGTTGAATTGTAGATAAAAACTCTTTTTAAATTTATAATTTGGCGCTCTAAATAAATAAAATGCTTTATTAGTCATTTAGATAAGAACTTGATTTCCGAGAGTGAACGATACTTATTATAGAACACGATTTTCGAGTTCAGTCAGAAAACAAATATAAAAACCAGCAGAAAATTAAAGTTTTGAAATAGCTCTTAAACTGAAAAATAAAATGCTGATAAAACGTGCACAATATAAAGTTCATTTCACAGCTCCATCAAGAGCTTATAAGCCCCCAAGAACTTGAAGTCAAGTATTTTAGGCCTAAAAATATTTTTAAAATTCGTTGAAGATGGACCAGTTTTTGGCATACCGCCACGGCCATCGAGATCGAAAGATGCAGCCGGAAATCACCAACGGCAATGAAATATTGCAGTCAGAATATGGTCTTTTGCCATTGTGAGGACTCTAATGCTCGTAATATGTGCTCCGACAATGCCTACAGCATGCAAAAACAATAAATTACACATTGAAAACAACTGTAAAAATATCGCAACAGTATTGTAATCAGTATCGTAATCCTTACATTATATTAAAATTAATGACGGTGCTTGGATGGCGAGGCATCAAATTGAATGGAAATAAATAATTTCCATGCAGCCATAATGTATGTTTACGAATGGAATTTAATTTTTATAATTATATTTACTACATATTCTTGTGAGCAGTGATTAATAATCACCGATTTTGTCCCAAAATCATATTTCAATTTATATGTTTTAATAATATTAAATTAGATTGATAACGATGTTTCACAACCAAGTTTGCGGTTCTTAAATGATTGAAGATAACTTCAAGAATTTTGTAACGGCTGAAATATATATAGGAGTATTTCGCAGAATATTTTTAGTGAATGCTTGGCCAAGGGCACGCGTTTAGTGCTTGAGAATTGAACGTCGCAGCACGTAGCTGTTTGAAGCCCTGCAGGATGCATGTGTAGGCTAGAGCATCGCCAGATACGAAAAATCACTAACTTGGAACAGACAATATTAAAAGCAAGAAATTTCAGACCAAGTGCAATGAGAGCCTACACAGACATTCATGCATGTGCTTCCTAATGTGTTTTGTGTTCTTACATATTCACATATTCAAAATTTATGAAATTCCTCAACTAACATCATCAGTATTCAAATTAAAAAAAAATTTAAGCCATCCAGATTTGAAAATCAGGCACGTTTGTATTCATATTCAGTTCTGTAACTTAGAAATAATATAACACAGAACATAGGGCCAGTTCTTGCACCGCCTCCTGCATGAAGCGAAGCACTCATTGCAAACAGCGTCACGTTCCAAGGCAATCCTGGTGAGCAAAGTGGCAAGTCTAATCTGTGTGGGGAAGTTAGTTGAGATGTGCGTGTCATTAATATTAGTTAGAGCCAATGGTCCCCAGACTGCTGATAACTGCGTAGGAACATGATCACCTCACGTCCTGTTAATTAGACTCGTGCGTAGAGGCGGTGGCTGCAAGGAGTACGACAATATTGTCGCTTGCTCGGTCAACGCAAGACACCAACACTTCCTTGCTTATAACGCCATATATTGTCGTCAAAACTTAAATAACTGTTGTTTATGATATTCAAATAATAATCAAATTACTCTAACAAATAGTATGAAGTTTAATTTGTTTCAATCCTAGGTTTTCTTTATTCTTCTCCAGATGATAAATGCTTTAATCGAAATGTGATTATTTGCAGTCATTCAACCAGGAAAAATGAAACAAATGAGCAGAGTCAAGGAAGATACCAAGACCAAAAATGTAAAAAATAAAAACAAGCAACTTGAACAAAAAATTCAGGGAACTCTCGAAATACATTACATGCAAAGGGAAATATTCATGTCCAAGAGCTCTATGGGAATTGTCATGTGAGGAACTTCGATCAGTAAGAATGACATTGGCAGGACCGTAATAATTACGTAGCAATGAAGCTGTCTTTTCACTGTACTCATTCACAAGAATGTTCTATTGCATCCAAAAAAAGGCAGCGCATTCACAAAACACATTCACAGGAGTGTAGGTGAAAGCGATCACACGCAGCGCGTTCACTTAGTAGCACATTCACGTACGGGAGTGTTTTGTAGCCCAGTCACATGAGTTTAGGTGGACGCGATCACCCGCAGCGCGTTCGGAACGTAAATGTGAGCAAGGGGCGGTAAGCGCCGGGCGCTCAAATGTCGAGTTTACTGCAGGATTCGCCAGCCGCCGAATTCCTTATTCGATGGAACGAGCCTCGCTCGGACGCCAGGGCGCGCCTCTGCATATACGAAAATTCTCTCCGAAAAAATGATGAAATTTTTTCGAGGATTATACGATATCGAAGATGCGCCGCAAAATACAGAAAAATTCTCTTCAAAAAAGTAATGAAAATTATCCGAGGGTTAGATGATATCAAAGATGTCCGACTAAAATACGTTCAAGAATGATAAAATATACGAGTTACGGTATGGAATATTAAAGAACATAAAACACAGTAGGAAGCAAAATAATGTCTGTGGTGGATTTTATTGTACTTGGTTCGACTTATGCCGAGGTTTGGTTATGCGCATCAAGCCGAGGGTGAGGCGAAAAATCATCGAAGCAAACTGCATTTAAATATTATTCCTACTGAATTGTGATGAAACAATTATTAATTATGATTAAATTAGTATATCATTTGCAACTTCCAGATACAGCCCCAGAAAAAACTGTAGCAGAAGGTTTTTGTATTCAATTAAAAATACATTAAGTAAATATTTCTATACTAACTAATATCATACGAGATACCCATTGCATTTATTAGCATCAACTCTTCAAGTGTGAAAGGGAGGTACTGAAGATGAGCTTAAACAGTGTATTGCAATACGGCAAGTCTGGTAAGTAAATCCGACGGTGGAAGCTGAAGGGGGCAGCACGAGAGGGGGGCAGCACGAGAGGGATGCAGCACGAGAGGGGGGCAGCACGAGAGGGGGGCAGCACGCAATTAAGTAGCAAGATTGCAAGCTGCCATGTATTAAGTTAGTAGAGGTGTCAAGAAGTGTGATCTCAAGATATCATTTAGTAAATTAATAAATTTTCAAATAGTAAGATTGCAAGCAGCCAAGTAGTACAATTTCAAGCTGTCAAGCGGTAAGACTGCAAATAATCAAGTCGAAACATTGTAGGCTCTTAAGTACTAAGCTCGCAAGCTGTCCGACACATTTGCTCGTGACCAACATTACAACAAAATATTAAAAAATTAGAAGATTTTCACAAGGTAACTAGAATGGAGGCAGAGTCGTGGCAGGGTTCGGTCAATAGCTGATGTCAAGTGGCTGAGTAATCGAGCATTGGGCTGCTGGCACGAGCAGGCGTTGAGACGTCGTGCCTGTGGGTGAGAAGAATGACCTTACACTGTAATATGCCTCAGCCTCGTCCATCACAAGCAACGCAGCACTGCACCCAGACCGAACCTGCAGTTCATGTAGCGTGCAGTTCATGTAGCGTGCAGTTCATGTAGCCTGCAGTTCATGTAGCGTGCAGTTCATGTAGCCTGCAGTTCATGTAGCGTGCAGTTCATGTAGCCTGCAGTTCATGTAGCCTGCAGTTCATGTAGCCTGCAGTTCATGTAGCCTGCAGTTCATGTGGCCTGCAATTCATGTGGCCTGCAGTTCATGTAGTCTGCAGTTCATTTAGTCTGCATATCTTGCGGTCTACAATTCTTGTAGTCTACAGTTCAAGTGGATATGGTAAAAGTAGGACCTATTACGAAAGTTTTGTTTACATTTTAAGTGTACGAGGGAAAGTCTAGATTGTTCGGGTGCATAATTGACTCACACGAATTTTTTGTCTAAATGCCGATAAATGTGCGATGGATCAAAATTTTGGCCCCATTACTTGTTCAAGTTCAAATTCACTTTTAATTGAATACCTGCAAATGAGCTGCCTCAAATGTATAAAAAAGCGAAAATATTTGCTGTGTATTATTTCACACAGAATTTTCGAATAAAAGAATTCTGTTACCTTGTATAAAATGCTTAAAATCTTTATACGGCGCTGTGACACGCATAAAAAGGGAAAGTTCCAATAATATTTCCCTGTGTAAGAAATGTTAAAATGAATAAATGAATCTCTACGCTTCAAAGCAGATGTGCATGTAAACGACCACACATTTAAGGTCCCAAGTTATCGTGTTATTTTTAAACTAAATAATATTCCAGAGTCCTTAATTCTAGCAAGTAATCCAGTATATTTTTGCATGTTTTGTAATTGAAAATTTGAGTCATTCTAACCACGCAAATGTACACGTGTTAACACGGGGAAAGTAAACTGCCTCGATTTCTGAAGTTGGACTCTCGACTGTATCGAAAATACACTTTAAAATTAAATAATAATTATGTTCGGTAAAATGAGCGTTAGGCGTAAAAAGCCTGTAAAAAGCCTGTAGCAGCAAAATAAGCCTGTAAGACTCAACAAAAAATTCTGTAATACAAGTAGATCGTTATCACGCTCAAGGCCGGCGTACAGATACAAATTCAAGTAAATAGATTGGATTTCAATCAGAGCGAAAAATTCGTAGTTTTAGCGGAAACTGAGCGAACGAAAGATCAGAGCTACAGGAAGAGGCCTGCAATAAATCCGCGGCTTTTTTCCACTGCGCATCTAACCTAACTTTGCCACATGGGAATGCGCCGGCCAGCTACAACACCATTAACTGTGCCACGGAAATAAAAAATACTTATGAGGAAATATATTAATTTATATCCTATACTTGGTTCGTGTGCATACTCTGCATATGACATTAGAATATGACTTTGTTTGGTTAAGGTGTGATGAAATACCGATGCAAAGAATATTGAAATACTTCGAACTAAAATTTTTTCTTAAGTGATGAAAGTCAAGTAAGAATTGCCTCTAAATTGCATTACATTTCCATCAAGTAACCGGAAATATTACTCAGGGTTCAAGCAGAAGGAAAAATCGAGCAAGTCTCGTTCAAGTGGCCGTTGTCAGCCGCGTTGGCGACGCAGCATTTTGCACCATCGGTTTTGGATAATATTTTGAAGCTCGAACTGGAAAACTCGCGCCGCATGGACTCAGTTGCGCAGGTTCTCGTGGGGCGATTGTGTTTTTCACTGGAGAAGATGGGCTCAATAAATATTATAAAATTCATAATGCGTGTTTCATGAAAATATTCTACAAATTACTTCACAATATCAGCAGCTGGCATATATTCTCCGTGAACGCAAAGTAACTTGAGCTAATACACTGAACAAATGGGCAGAGCAAGTTTTTATTTGAAGTCGATTTATTGAGACACAATAGAGATTCAAAGAACGTGAAGAAATAACGTGCACATAAAATTTAGGTAAAATTAATACTAAAATTAAGAAAGGTAATATTGAAATAGATTCTCATAACTAAAAAAGAACGACAGTGCCAAGATTCTTTGGTTAGAAATTAGAATTGCATTTGAAATTTAGTTATTCCAAACGAGTAAGTCGAGTTAAACCGTTTTAATTAACGATAGAAATGGGGTAGATCTTGCCAGTTATGTGAAATAATATGTAGCAGCTGATGTTTTCCCTGAAATCACAGACGATTATGGGAGGCCAGCCGTCGGTCATTGAGAGGCCGTCTATGCTACGCTTATTATTATACAAGAGCAGTAAATAGCTGCGGTCATAAAGCTCGATTTAGACGATAACAGAAGCACGGCGCTATCATCTGCATCAGAAAACTGCCACCATTCTTTAGAGGCACGGCAAGACTCGCCTCAGAGATCGCCTCGATTAGCCTCGCGATTAGAACGATTAGAAAGGCTTCATTGATCACTCGTCCGAGCGCGTGCTTCCTGGAGACTCTTGGCATGCACGAGAGATTTCGGCGTGACGTGACACGTATGTAACCTATCCCAGTACGTTAACTTACGTGTGTCGTCGTATGAACTCTGAAATAAATTCTTTGCGCAGAGTGATACCACCACTTTCAACTTTTCTACCAGCTAAATTCTAATACCAAACAAAAGAAATTTCAACATAAAAGGTCGTCCACCAATGACCTACGATGCAGCAATGATACGGTCTGTCATCTTAACAACTCAAGTGTTTTTCATCCGACACAGTATGCGCTTATAAACATTATCTGGCTCCACCTTGATCGTTTGCTAGCCATTTCATTCTCTAATGAATTCATTTTCATGACTATGAATATGAACTATGAATCCATTTTCAGATGATGATGTCTGATAGATGATGATGCAGCCATTCATAAAGAGTGGGCAGGAATGCCTTAATTTTTTCAATTTGTGTAACCAACTATTCAATATCTTCAATTTAATCCAACGAAATTTGGATCCACTAATTGAAATCCGATTCATACAGACTAACAGTGTGGTGACAGTGTGGTGATTCATACAGACTAACAGTGAGCAGCGCTAAGGAGTAGCTGATAATTGACCAGCACCTCGCAGCTAAAGGAATGGTACAGACTAATAGTTTGCCGATAGCAGCGTCAGGGAGAGCAGCTGATAATTGGCCGGCACCTCGCAGCTAAAGGAATGGTACAGACTAATAGTTTGGTGATAGCAGCGCTAAGGAGTAGCTGATAATTGACCAGCACCTCGCACCTAAAGGAATGGTACAGACTAATAGTTTGGTGATAGCAGCGTCAGGGAGAGCAGCTGATAACTGACCAGCACCTCGCACCTAAAGGAATGGTACTGACTAATAGTTTGGTGATAGCAGCGTCAGAGAGCGGCTGATAATTGACCATACAGACTAATAGTTTGGTGATAGCAGTGTCAGGGAGCAGCTGATAATTGGCCGGCACCTCGCAGCTAAAGGAATGGTACTGACTAATAGTTTGGTGATAGCAGCGTCAGAGAGCGGCTGATAATTGGCCGGCACCTCGCAGCTAAAGGAATGGTACTGACTAATAGTTTGGTGATAGCAGTGTCAGGGAGCAGCTGATAATTGACCATACAGACTAATAGTTTGGTGATAGCAGTGTCAGGGAGAGCAGCTGATAATTGGCCGGCACCTCGCAGCCAATCAACTAAAAGCCGCGCACAACGCACGATGACAAGCTGTGCGGGATTAGCGACCGCGTCTGCCAAGCGATGGAAGGCGGCACCTGGAGTGGCGCGCCTAAGTGGCGAATATTGTCACTAGCGGCCTCGTGACACGGGGAAGATGGGCACCCACTGGGGGGGGAGGCGGGAGTGCAGTCACCCACGGAGGGTGACTCCCAGCGATTGGTTTTTCCACCCAGATCTTGGTTTTTTTAACCTCTCCTGGGTTTCCAGGGCTGAAACGGTTAAAAGTGCTAAAAAATATATTGGTTTAATAAATTGGGTTTTATTTTTTAAATGCATATTTGTGTTTGACATTTATTTTTTTCAAATTGCAGCATACTTAATATCAAGAAAGAAGTGTTTGTTTCCATTTATGTCTATAGAGGGAGGGGCTAGGAATCCACTGGGGAGCCCGGGGGGCGCCAGCCTGCAAAAGTTTGGGAACCACAGATTTAAGATAACCCATGAAAAAATTTAAATTTGTTCACCCAAGTAACAATCGATTTCCGATCAGAAACCCGACCTGAAGGACGAATACATAACAGAGTACGGAATGCTCGTTGAGTAGTGATAATGGAACAGCCATTGAAAAAGTATGCCTCGACAGCAAACGCACGCTGCTCACTTGCCCAATGCATAGTGGCAAATGACTAGGCAGGACTCAAAACTTCATTCCCTGTTTTTCATATGAAATACTACCCGCCTTTTTCCTATGACATCTGACTGCTTGGTGCGAAATACGAAACAGGAAGTTTCATTGAATCATCCAGTAAAAGTCTACCAGGAGGCGACTTCACGAAAGAAATAATAATAATAATAGCGGTTTCAGCGTTTAGTAGGCCGTAGGCCTGTCGCCGATTCTTAACATCGCAGAACATTCACAGCATTTTGCGATCTCGAACTCGCAACTTACTGCTACAATTCTACCGTGCTTAACCGCCCGGCTTCCTCGCCGATTCTGACCAGAAACTGGCGCACAGAGCTGGGATCGAACCCGCGCCTCTCTGCGCCAATCTTGGTACTCTGAACTGTAACCACTGGGCCACCCTGCCCTAAAAGAAGAGCATTGCCACTTCAGACACGGGAAAACTAAGATACAGAGAGATGGTAATGGAAAGAGAATAAGGAACGGGCTTAGTCTTCAAATTCACGATCCAGTATGATTACCATTAGAATTATACTGGGAAAAATGTCACTGCTTAGATAAAATCTCTACGACAATGGTATATATGTTAGAGTAATTTGGATGGCCCAATGGTCAAAATTTCATCATGTTCCAAACCTATTTACTATATCAAAATTATTCAAGATATAAAAAGAGCTGACAGAGGTTACCTCACCCTCCGGTACAATGGAGTCTTGAAATGGGTTGTAGTTTCCAGTTCACCGCATCACTTGAGAGCATCACTTGCCGAATGATGTTGCACAATGACCGGGGATATTTTTCATTCAACTAAAACGTTACATACCTAACGCAATACTTCCCAGTGTAATATAATACACGAGTGACGAATAAATTTACCATGTCTTTTGTAACGACGCATACAGTGCCTATGACCGTTGTTTATATAAAATTTTGCTAGTGTAAGCTTGTTTCCTGGCCCACCACATAATTTGAATAAATGTTACATAAAATTTTCACATTTGCAAGATCGAGAAGCTTCGAAGGAAACTTTAGCAGGTTCACATGAAATATCGCGAAGCTTGAACGACTATACATCAAAATGCTAATAAGTTCAGAGTTTATTACCCGGTTTACCAGACCACGTCTGCTAAACGTGCAAACATGAACACAAAAATACCATTAAACATCTCAAATAATCTCCGTATAGCATTAGGTTTCTAAATCGCGTATATTCAAAATACTACCAACCTGTAAATAAGGCATTCCTTACGCTCAAGCATTTTGCAAGATCGCGGCAGGCGGATGTTGTTGTGGCAGCGATGGGATTATTTGCACGAGGCGTCAATTAGCTTGACAAAGCGCCCGCGTTGGCGCTCACTCAAGTCTGTGCAGAAGCTCACTGCAAAAATCAATCGCCGGAGAAGAGGGGAAACCAGAGGCCTAGACCATTGCAGCTGAGCGCGAGGGCTGCTTTCAGAGAATGGAGTGCATGTTCCGTGGAGTAGAGAGACAGGAGTGCTGACTCCGTGGAGTACGGAGTCTGATATGCAAGCTATACATGGAGCATAAGACCTAGAATGCAGGCTCCATGGAGTACAAGATCTCAAGTAAAGGCTCCGTATAGCACAAGAACTAGAGTGCAGGCAACATGAAGCACGGGATGGTATCATCGCTCGGACGAGGTCACATTTTACACATTGAAGAAAAGAAAAGTGCAAAGAATATCGGACGCCAAGCTACCAAAACGAATAAGCAAAGCATGAAGAAAAATTTAAGTATAAACTGACAATAATGCAGCAGAATATAAAGCAATTCCATTCAAGCAGAATTGTTATCGGACTATACTATCAAATAGTCCAATAAATTAATTATGAAATTATGATTAACTTTTGTAGTAAAGCGCAAGATCGAAGAGAACGAAAAAGTCAAACTATGCGATGTACAAACAGAATCAGCGTAATCTCGGCGGTCAAAGTTTGCTTTGACGAACTCAGAAGCTCGCACTCCTTGCGGTTTGAGGGCGACTTGCCTAAGTTTACGCTTAACTTTGCATAGAGATTTAACTTAATAAAAACTTTGTGAAGGTTCCAAGGAGAATAAAATACTCTGAGGACACAAACAACCCTAGAGAGACGACACCTCACCTGCCCTAGATTTAAAAATCGAGGCACCATTTTCGTCAACACAATTTGGAAAGCTATTCAAAGCTTTGAGCGAACAATGAATCCTCTTCTTTAATAGTATTTGCTTAAGCTCGACAAATGTAAGAACGTATTTGATTTGATGGAGTACTGTGATATGCAACGCTAGATCGTCAATACAACTATTAATAAAAAGAATAGGTTATCATTGTGGGAAAAGTATACGGATTTTACGCACCGGATTTAGCTACAGGGTTGGAAGTTAAATTACATAAAGATCATGAAAATCATGAACTATATTGGGGGAAACCTTGTAGCAAAAATCAATAAAAGTATATTAGAGATTCGAGAGATAATCATTTCAGTAGATATATTCAGATTCAGTGTGATAATTTTGAGTGTCGAGACTATATATAACTGCTAAACGTTTTACCAGGCCATTTGTTTACCGTATGAGGGGAAAAAATGAAATAATATAATACTAAAATGAGAAAATTATTAGACTAATTGAATTCTTACACACATATACGTACAGAATTAACATTGAGCACCAAGACACTGAAGTTTGTTAAGGTTTTCAAAAGACGCTAATACTTGACCTATCAATCAAAGCAAGAAGTCAAACATTGAGCACCAAGACACTAAGGTTTCGCCAGCAGGTATACGGCACATCAATGCAGACATGACGACCGATCGCAGTACTGTGTAGAGGGCAGCAATTAGGACCGCGACATGCACGGCTCGCACACGTCGTCTCGTTAACCCTTTATCGGCCAATATGCCGGGGCCATCAACAATACGATAATTTTTAGCGCATTTTCTCATTTATGAAAAAAGGAGCTATTGTGCTCGTCATGTCCGTCCGTCTGTCCGTCCGTGACTTCACGTTTTCGTCGACGAGTAAATGCGCTCTCTTTCACTCACTGCAGTGAGTACTGAGTTATATTTTTTTGGATTACTCCCACGAGATAGAGCAAGAAGCTGATTGAATTCTATAATCTAATTACAAATGATAGTGATTTTTAATGTGAACTTGTTTGAATAGCACTAATTGAAGTTACACCACTATAACTCAGCCTCAAAATTCAACATTACTTAATTAGCCTGTTTTTTTCTGAAGGATTATAATCCATCTCCAAATCATTATTATCTATATCTATTAATCATAATTATCTAAGTAAAAACTATTTGGTGAACCCTCATGATCTCTATCAACTAATCAGCAAATTTGATAACTGTTGAACACCAGTTGTGTATGTGATGACACGTATAATTTCGACTAGGTAAAAATACGTAGATTATTTCTTCCTACGACCAAGCACTTAGGTCGAGATGAACGTACGTAGCAGTTTTGTTGGCATTTGAACTACAGTGCAGTGCTCGACAATAGCTATTCTCGTATCACTGATACGGTCTATGGCCTAGGGAGAGCGCTTCCGATGCTCCTTTGTTGACGAGCTGAGCGTCTCAGATTGCCGCGGCGACCCCCAAGATCTGGGGCTGCCTTGGAGCAGCCTGGGGAAGCGGGGGCGACCCACCAGAAATCTGACGTTGAATTAAACCTTCTTAGTTTAATCGGCGTTACTTAAAATTGTTTCACCGTCACTTGTCTGGCGGGGAAAAGCCATCCGCTGGAGAGCAGCAAGATGGTGAAATGCTAGTGAAATATGAACTTTAAATAATATAATAGAGAGTGGAGATGAGGGACTCGATAATATCGACGACTTGCAATGTAATAACGTATTGTATGCAATTTCAGTATTTTCTTCAAGCTTGATACTTAATATCTGTCAAAATTTTTTGATTGCTTTCTGTTGCCGTTACAATGTGGGTTGCCAAGGTTCACAATTGGGCTCAAGTTCGTTAATTTGTTATGGAGAGC
This sequence comes from Hyalella azteca, assembly GCF_000764305.2. Lineage (NCBI taxonomy): Eukaryota > Metazoa > Arthropoda > Malacostraca > Amphipoda > Hyalellidae > Hyalella > Hyalella azteca. The sequence continues at coordinate 760,869 of NW_025932756.1, forward strand.
AGTTTGCCGTCCTGGTCCAGTCCGTGATGATCATTTGGCTCTAACAGAAATTCAGTCGCTTTACATATTGCATAATAGAAATGAACATTGGGCACTAATTAATATTTTTCTGTCATACCCTGCTTTTGCAAAATATTTTTCCGAGTTGTTCATATAGTGAGCGCATTTCATTTGCAAGAGCATAAATTGCTGGCAGGTGTAAGCAATTTGTTTGTTAAATCAATAAATAAAATACTATTAAATTATTTAATTCGAGCCAATTATTAAATTAAATTCATAAGTTACTGGCAGGTGCAATCAATTTATCAATTAATTGGTTTACTGACCAAGAGTTTCTCAACTCGAACTTCAGGGCGTGAGGCAGAGCCCTGCCCAGTCCAGCCCTCGATCAGCGGCCGTCAAACGACCAGGCGCTTTTATTGAATCTGCAGCGACGGCCGTGAGTGATGGAGGCGCCGCGGAGTCTCACTCATCAAGTGCACCAGTCATCCAGCAACAAACAATTTCTTATTGAAAATCACCGCCGGATTATCGGTCATCACTCAATGGACGACGATTGTTGTATATATATTTTTAGCGAATAAGGCCACGCCTGTTTAATAAACTTCATAAGAATATTTTCTTAGGACGAATAAAGACATAAGTGCCGCTGGACCCATCAATTTCAAGCGTTTGGGTTTGGTATGACAGTTCGATATGACTTAAGTAATAAACATGAATGCTTAATCGTAATTATAAGTAAACCGTAGGCCTTCACATACATACCCACATTATTTTAAACGAGAAATCTTCATGATGCAAATACTACAGAATTTTTCAGCGTGATCATCCAATTGCCGAATATACGTCATCCTTGATTGGCACATATAGTAAAACTGATCGCTGGTAAGCATTTAACCAATATTTGTTTTACATGACGCGCCTTTTATTTTCAACAGCAACGAATTCCGCTCGGCGTTATAGCGTAGCTCCTTGCACGCCTCTCGGTTGTCATCGTAGTAACGGCGCAGCAAAAACTGTACGGAACAACAGCCAGCAACTGGACGGAACAACAGCAACTTGACGGAACAACAGCAACTGTACGGAACAACAGCAACTGTACGGAACAACAGCAACTGGACGGAACAACAGCAACTGGACGGAACAACAGCAACTGGACGGAACANAGCTGGACGGCACAGCAGCAGCTGGACGGCACAGCAGCAGCTGGACGGCACAGCAGCAGCTGGACGGCACAGCAGCAGCTGGACGGCACAGCAGCAGCTGGACGGCACAGCAGCAGCTGGACGGCACAGCAGCAGCTGGACGGCACAGCAGCAGCTGGACGGCACAGCAGCAGCTGGACGGCACAGCAGCAGCTGGACGGCACAGCAGCAGCTGGACGGCACAGCAGCAGCTGGACGGCACAGCAGCAGCTGGACGGCACAGCAGCAGCTGGACGGCACAGCAGCAGCTGGACGGCACAGCAGCAGCTGGACGGCACAGTATCAGCTGGACGGCACAGCAGCAGCTGGACGGTCCAGCAGCAGCTGCAGCTGCACGGCCCAGCAGCATCAGCTGGACGGCACAGCAGCAGTAGCTGGACGGCACAGCAGCAGCTGGACGGCACAGCAGCAGCTGGACGGCACAGCATCAGCTGGACGTCGGTGGCCAGAAGCACATCGAGTATGTATGGGCGGAGCGGCAAGCGTCGTCCCTCGGGCGGGTTCGCAGCACAACACCCAAGAAGCCAAGCACCAAAACAAGGAGGCTCGCAGCACTGGCATCAGCCCTCACAAGTACCACTGAAGTATTAAGTATACCGCCTAGCAGCGGCCACTCTCATGTCGCTTTTATGATGTGCAGCATCCGTTCAACGGCGAGCTGACCTTTGCTACGCTGCTCAAAAGAAGACCAAGGCAGCTTCTTGAGGCTAATGCAGCCACTAAAGTCGAGTATGTAAACGGATAATGAGGCAGTCTTTAAATGCAATAATGAACTTCCGCATAGATATAAAAAATGACTTTATGTTAAATTTATTAAATAAGATGATATCTCTACACTGGATTATGAAATGGCTACAGTTTGATCTAACCGCTAGAAACATTCCCATGATGGTCAGTTCGAAGTCAATAAAGTAATACAAGCTTCAAAACTCTAATATGGTTTGGTAATTCATTGCAGTCAAAGTCAGTTCTTGGGATAAAGTAAACGATACGGGATTAAAGCAGCATTTTATATACAAGTAACTATGAAGATGTCACCGTATATAGGAACAGTAGCCACTCGATTGCAATAACCGAAGCAGCACGCATTTATAATACATTTCGAATTATCGAGCACGATAAATTCAGCAAGCTGTCAGTACGACTATTACAACAAATAAAATATTAAGTACAATTGCCTCATTTCAGAATAACTTGAAGTTAATCACAAAAAATAGTAGAATTTGAGATATGAATCAAATATAACAGCAGTTTAAGTGCCGTCACAATTCAAGTACAACGACAACGTTACAAAAGCCCGAGAAATCAAATATTCATTAGATTCTGGAGCAGCACGTCCACTCGAGTGAACCAGGAGATAAGACGCCAAGTTTTCTGGAGGGGCGATCCACAGCTCAGTGGGGGGCGCCGATCCCAATGATAGAAGCAAACCAAAGTTCCATTCCATTAGGCGAGTGTCTCGTTCGTCTCAACGCGGATCGCGGCGTCTAATCTGCTGACGTATGCTCATAACGGCGCTCAAGATACATGCAAATTTCAAGAAAACGCGCATGTAAATCGTGACATGAATACGGCTGGAACCTATGAGCTAGCAATAGACAATTCTTTTCCGCAGTCGCGAGCACAACGTTCGCTACGTCATTTAAAAAATGAAAGAAATCTTTGCAAATGTAACTGTACAAAATTTCCTCATGGCCCGGAAGCTACAACAAGAATCATCACATGACATTTAATGAAGATTACGCTGCTTAGCCGCAAAAATCGCGTGCCAGATCTGGCAGCGAGCGCCGTACATCGCGGCAGTGTTTATTAGACGCACTTCCAATAAAGAACTCACTGGAGCACGAGAGCAGCCGACACTTATTGATCAGCCGCAGCCCAACGAGTTAAATCGCGATTGCTTGCGAAAAAGTGCAAATAAACCCTGTTTTGCATGGAATCAAAGCGAGGGTTAAGTACTTAGATGCTCTGTAACTCAAATCAGTTGATTTAGTAATTTAGCTTTTTGCTTAATCCATGCTTTAGCCCAGCCCGCGGTGGCCACGATGAATTTCATTGCATGCCTATTTGACCCATAATGTTTTTTCTTGTTTCCGCTGCCTTTAGATCAACACAATCCTTAACTTATTTTGCTTCTTGCTAACTTATTATAACGCAGCATTTTTTTAACACATGCCAGAATAGTCATTTTCATCTGCTACTTCATCCTATTTCAACATAGCCTTAATTTCAGCTTTTCCCCTAACCCATATGAAGATAATCCTCTAATTCAACCTATACCGTTCTTGTTTTGCAGACACCGAAGCAGAATTTCAGGCTTTTGGACAGCCCAGCTAGGAAGCGAGTTGCAGTCCACCATTCGTGGCGCAATTTTTCGAGTTCTTTATTTCGGCGCAGCCTCAGGACGTATGTAAATAAGCTCGGAGACCACCAAAGCGCACTTCCTTGGCCCCCTACGACGCTTGGATTCCGTCCCAGATTCGCCATAAAAAAAGATATCACCACACTAACTGAGATAGCGAGTGTCCCACAATCTCGAATAGAAGTCAAGAATGGCATGTTAGCGCGCCGATCGCAGAGACTGGACTTCTCGGCATCCAAAACCTATACATAAAATTGTGTTTTGTAAGTTCTGACGATTAAAATAAATAAAAATTTGCATAAAAACTTTTTTATTCAACAAGAATAATTTAAGATTAAAATAACTTATATAAAATGTTGTGAGAAATTTTGCACTCAAAAGCTGTAAGTAGGAAATTTATGGACATTCCGATACCACTTAACTTGCAAACCAACCCACCAGACGATTCATGCCTGTGGCGTGAAGGAAAGAAGCTTAGCACATAGCGAGCGCAGGTGGAAAATTTAAAATTGTGAAAGATTAAAATATATTAGGATTTTAATTTACACTGACCAGCTACCGAAGACACGATACCGAACCATTATTATATTGTTGGTGTTCAGTCAGACCGCTGTTAGCAAGCAGAGTGTCGATCTGAAGCATGAGATGCCGAGGACGCGGACGCGTGGCGTCGAGCCAAGCCGACGTTTTGTCGCGTCCGTGCCGCGAGCAAGCTAGGGCTTAGGTTTTGTCGAGGTTTTAAGCCCAGTGTTGAGGCTTCAAGTCCAGTGCCGAGGATTAAAGTCCCGTGTCGAGGTTTTAAGTTCAGTGTCGAGGTTTCAAGTCCAGTGCCGAGGTTTCAAGTACAGTGCCGAGGTTTAAAGTCCCTTGTCGAGGTTTTAAGTCCGACGTCGTCCAGTATCGAGGTTTAGGTACAGTGTCGTGGTTTTAAGGCTTGGCGGGAGTTTTACGGGCCTCTTAACAACTTCCAGTCTCCGGTCATTCGGTCAAAAGAAGAAGGCTCTGCGCGCGAGGCAGAAGTTCATCTACAAGCAAAAGCTTGAGGCTCAGAACCTTGCGTTCACCAAGTATTATGAATGATAGAAGTGAATGTTGGATGAATGACGCTAAAGTTGCATCGTTCAATATCGCCGAATGTGTGGTGACAATGAAGAAACGCACAGCGTCGGGTGCTTTGATGAAGTAGTGAATCGTACATATGAAGGACTAACAAGTCTACCACGCACATTATGGCTGTAGGCTTGTAGCTTTGATGAAGTAGTTTTATCGAGACTATGACAGACTAATTATATATATAGACTACATTATGGCTTTACGAAACATCATCGCAGAATGACTGCATGAGAAGAACAGCATAACGACTGCGAGTAAAAAATGGAACCATCAGGTTCACAATAATGCAATTAAAAATTACTCTTCTAAGTAATCTTAAAATTTTCTTAATGCTCAGACAACACATGAACGGAAGAAAAGAGTTGACATGATGAGAAAATAACAAGATAGATGGATCAGAATTAGCTCGGACTGAACAAACCAAGATAAAAATACAAGTCTACCAAGATTTAAGCAGTGATCGAAGACTAAAAAAAATCGCAGTAAGTTCCGGGATAATCGTGATTGACTGCTACATTTATTATGAAACAAATATTACATCATCATTATTCCACCATATTTCCATAATCATTCTAAATGTATTTACAACGTATTACTTTGTATAATCAGCAATGTATTTACAACGGGTAAATGAACTCTGCATTAAAAAACTCGCTTTACACAGCCTGGACACTCGTCCATTAAAACTGATTCAAAGAGTATACATTTACTTCCATTTCGTCTGACAGAAAAAGTACAGTAAAATAATCGTGCTCAGCAAGAACTATACGAGTATGCGGTACAAGAGGAAAAACCGCGTTGCTTTAGCAGCGCTCGTCGCAGGAAGGACACGCAAGAAGATCTTTTCTTAGCATCACTAACGCTGCATGGAAGCAGAAATAAGGAGCGTCAAGAGCAAGGGTTTGGCATGCCAGACTCCAAGTAACCAAGTGATTCCCTTTAAACTCTTCTGGCATCGCAGCGGCATGAGATCCGGCCTTCCTGGACCACAACGCTGGAGCTAAGCTCTCCCAGCTGATGCTGGCGCCAAGCTCTCCCAGCTGATGCTGGCGCCAAGCTCTCCCAGCTGATGCTGGCGCCACTCTCCCAGCTGATACAGAGTTCGGCAATATAATGGGCAAGATGGTTCAAATACCAAATCAGCACTGATCTGTAAGTGATTAACATATTCAAAAAAATTGCACAATTTGATGGAGAAAAGTGTTATATGGCAATGATTGGGTCGTTGATGATAATAATTGTCTCTAAGATAACAATAATATCGCGCTTAAATATGAATTTTGGGGTTCACTTGATGTTATTTGATGACTATGCATTTATACAGACATTAGCAAGGCATAATGTACAATTCTTTACTTGTGATAATTTTCCTGGCATTTTTTTATCTAATATCGTACGAAGACAACGAGCATAAGTGTTGAATAAAGCACCTACGAGTAATAAATCTTGACTGTTGACAAATGCTTCACAACTAATTGATGATATGTACCCGGCCGCTCTTGAAGTTCTAACGCCACTGCATGTCCACTGAAAAATTTAGTCGAAACATTTTGGCCTACCAAATAGTTGCTTTAGTCTGAAGAAATTGAATAGTCAGCCGCCGACGCGACACAGACATTTGTTTTTGATGTTTTTGATAAAGCGAAAACAATTGTCTCGAAAAAACGCAATCACCGAAATTAACATGAATGAGAAAGCTTAGCTTGGCTTAGCTTTATCCCTATTAAGTTTCAACCAAATAGGTTACCGCAAAATTCCCGCTATGTTGCAATGAGGCATTTTAAAAATATTATCCCATAATTTTGGAGACTCAAAAATAGCGGTTTCTAAAAATTTCACGGCCGTGCGGACCAAAACTGAATTTTGCAATACGTCAGCAAACGGTGCGTTTTTCCTTTTTCCGCTTAATTAGCATTTCACTTGTTGAAGAACATAATTGATAACTTCTTCGAAAACGTATCGCGGTGACGGGAACTCGTCTCAAAATCTTGCATTGCGGTTAACTACTCCGAAAGTTTGCGGCATCACGGAAATTTTCTACCAAAATTGCAGCATCATGGAAGCGAAGTCGAAACGATTTGGCTGCACTTGAATAAGTCGCAAGGATGGTCATGCAGAGCATTCGGACTCGCGTCACGTATGGACACGGCGAGATAAGAGACGTATAAAGGTAGGTGCTGAGACCGGGCAACGCTAGCGGGGTGCATGCGCTTCATTGTGCATTCAAAACACGGCGAATGGTATAGCCAGAAACACCACGAATATGACTCCTGTAACGATCTCTTGGTGCTCTCAAAAACAAAGCCTCTGACACTAGCGGTCCACAAGAAACCTTACGGTTTTTGCGCAGCGCTTCGAGGCTTCGTTCAAGTTTATATTCTTACCGTATGACTGGGCCAGAGCGTGAAGCTCTGAATAGTTAACGCAGTATGAGCGCTGCGTCTCAGTTGTATTCACAAACCCCTAGGAGTACAGCATACCATCTACTTTACATTCAAAATTTCATTTACTGTAGCGTGAGTTAACCAGGGAAAAATTAGAATCTAACCGTCTACTTTAGTATATATTGCAAGCCTAGACACTTACTACCTACCTAATTGCTCAATCAAGCAAAAAATCCTCAGAAAATGCGATTTTTCAAACTCAACAACTTGAAGACAAAATATCGACAAGTTCAAACATCGCGGGGGTTGCGGTAGACCAGCCAAGGCAGCGATGTATCGACTAGTCTTCAGTATCGACGGAAAAGTTGGACGCTTGTCAGGTTGTTTTTTTGGGCTCCTCATTCTTCGCCGTCGTCGTTTTGTGGGAGAAGCAAAAGTTGCAAACTGAGGATCTGCACTCGGCAGCAACTGTGCAGTTGTCATACGTTTTTCTTAACACAGAAATGAAGTAACAATATAACTACAAATTCGTGTAGCCGAAAGTATACCCCAAGTATTTTTATATGAAGCAAGTCCACAACATAAAGTCGCTCTACGCAATCAAGCGTCGCTACCACTTTGTCCCACAAACCATCCAGTCCACATCCAAGTCCTCATTTATTCCTCGACGACTTATCTAGTAGTAAAACTCGATTCCTTATCGAATGAATGACACTAAACGGAAAGATCTTCTCACCATAAAATCCTTTTCAGAAGTCGAGTCTCCGTACAGAATCAGTCCTTCTAATACATGAATTTTCCGCATATTATCAAGTACCTTAACAACATCAAGTCCCCTTACACCACCAAGTCCCCTTACACCACCAAGTCCCCTCACACCACCAAGTCCCCTTACACCACCAAGTCCCCTTACACCACCAAGTCCCTTCACACCACCAAGTCCCCTCATACCATCAAGTCCCCTCACACCATCAAGTCCCCTCACAACCCCAAGTCCCCTCACAACCCCAAGTCCTCTCACACCACCAAGTCCTCTCACACCACCAAGTCCTCTCACACCACCAAGTCCTCTCACACCACCAAGTCCTCTCACACCACCAAGTCCTCTCACTCACACCACCAAGTCCCCTCACACCACCAAGTCCCCTCACACCACCAAGTCCCCTCACACCACCAAGTCCCCACCCGACGCACCGAACAAGTGTCAAACACGCTGCGCTGCTCCATAAAAGCGCCCAAAAGCAAATTGAAAAAGTTCCTGCACTTGAGAACTTGCCCGGGAATATGACGGAAGCTACGGTGCCGGTTATGAGGCGGCTCGCACCGCCGGCTCGAACACAACACCCGACCTTCCATCAAACCGCGGTTCATTACACATGTTAACCCGCTCATGAGTGAACCACTGAACCGGCTCATGAGTGAACCACTGAACCCGCACACCTAAAGTTAACCCCCGTATCATTATTAGAGTTTACTGGTCTCACAATTGAAGTTAACCCTCAGTTCATTATTCAGCGTCTTCGTCATTCAGAGGGGAGCCAAATTTTTGCAACTGTGAAGACAAGGAATTATTAAGGCATTACATCCATTGTGTCTGAAGAAAAATGTTCATTATTGAACATATGGAAAGCTTTATTTGGATGGCATGTTTATGATGGTATTGGTTTCTTGTTATCTGCAATCGATTTTTTCGGTCGCTTCTTTTCATGCGAATGTTATAAAAGTAAATGAGTCAGTTTTAAAATGCAAATGAGTAAATTTGTTATGCGTTACCTGTACGCGTAACACGCAGATTTTAGTGTTTAGACGCAAATTACTATTTTAGTCGAGAAAATGCGAGCTAGAAGAATATGAAAAAAACAGAAATCCTAAGGGACCAGCGGACGCGGGAATTGACTGCACTCAGCCCTCGATGAGATGCGAGGATACGTCAAGTTTTCCTGAGTAATTAAGAGCAAAAACTTGACGGAAGTTTTGAGAAAAAACAGGCTCAAACTGTTAAATTGTCCAGAAGCACATAGCGCTAAAAAAACTGTTAAAAAATGAAATGTTAAAAATATAAACTGATAAAAATGCACAAAATAACACAAGCGATAATCTGTTTTAAAATGCACCAAATTTTAAAATGGGGGTGCTAATTTTAAGAGAGCACAACTGTTTTTCTTTAGATTAAACGGCCAACTCTTAGCTCGTGTGACAAAAATGCCGAAAGCTAGACGCGTTGTTTTAGATAAAATGGAATAAACTGACAAATTTCCTGTTCATGTCGACGGCGAAGAGTAAATCTCGAAAAAATTTAATAAACTGTTAACTATTGCTATACCGAACAAGGTATAAATACGTGTAGTGCATAAAAAATTTCAAAGTTCTTTTAGCCGACTGAATAAGCATTTTAATTTGCAGAATCATATCTCGCGCTTCATAGGTGAATCCCAGAAAAATAGCAAGGGTTCTGCCTCTATAAAAATAACTGCCTCACTGCTTACGGGCTATGAATTGGCCACACATAATCTGGTAATAGAGGCGGAGCAAAATATAGTTTCAATAAATAATTGAACAATCTTAAAGACTTCAGCTGGCTTCATCTTAGAGGCGAGCTAAATCAAGCGGCATCATAACCGAGTCAACATCTAAAGTAGTAATCCAGTAGTGGCCTTGATTGGGTAAGGGACTCAAAATTTGGAGCCTCCCCAGCTACTGATTACCCGATTCAGAAGCTGCCGCGTCACGGGTCAAAGATGCGTCACTCACTCATGACCCTTTTGAGCGACCGTGTACCACCAGTAGCCAAGTGAGTCAGTCAGCGTCAGTTAGCAGGAGCGTCAGTAAGTTGTTGACAGATCACTCGACGCGTCAGCATCAGCCAAACACTACAGGGCGGCCCATTACGCTGATAACACCTATAGCCCCCGCGTGCTCCTCGGTGTGTACAACACCATAACACCAGCCCCTGCTCTCACCGCCTACACTCAGGCAAATGAGTGTGACTTTGTCCTAGTAGCGATGTACTTTCTTCTCGTGTGGATTAGCCTTAACAAGATTGGCCTGATTAAAGAGTAATACCTGCCTTGCACCCTCACCCCACCTGCCTGACACCCTCACTCCACCTGTCTGGCACCCTCACCCCACCTGCCTGACACCCTCACTCCACCTGCCTGGCACCCTCACTCCACCTGCCTGGCACCCTCACTCCACCTGCCTGGCACCCTCACTCCACCTGCCTGGCACCCTCACTCCACCTGCCTGGCACCCTAACCCCACCTGCCTGGCACTCTCACCCCACCTGCCCGGCACCCTCACTCCACCTGCCTGGCACCCTCACCCCACCTGCCTGGCACCCTCACCCCACCTGCCTGGCACCCTCACCCCACCTGCCTGGCACCCTAACCCCACCTGCCTGGCACTCTCACCCCACCTGCCTGGCACCCTCACCCCACCTGCCTGGCACCCCGCTAAGCATTACAACTAACCCAGAAAAAGCCGACGCTAAATCGGACAGTTTTTTCAGTAGGGGTCGTCATGTCAGGAGGCGTATCCAGGATACTGGCAGCGAACCACAAGCGTATATAACTGAGCGGCCATAATATTATATTGTATTGTTTTATTGTGTATTATTTTAACACTGAGCAGCATTAATATTGAAGTCGAGCGCACTACGGACAAATAAAAGAAAAGCTCGCAGAAAAGTGCAGCCATTCTTATGATGGCACGTGGCTCGGTCGCCTGATATGTATTGACTGTCATACTAAGACTTACAATATTACAAAGAATTCATCTCCAGGCAATTAAATTAATGAATGATATTCATAGAAATTGCAGTTCAATGTAACGATAACATAAATTAGATAAGGCACTTGATTCTTTCTGAGCAAGTATAGTTGGAGTTAAAAATAATATTTTTTGACAAATCACCGAACACATCACAATGAGGAACAAATTAGACCATTCATTACAGCAACAAAATACTAAAAGAACCCGGTTATTTAAATAAAATTTTAAAAACTGAGGGCAAGCTAGCTTATTATTTACAGACAAGAAATCCTAATAAATTTGGTACGAAATCGAACCCAAGTTGAATAAATGTTAAATCATTGAGGGCGCCCCAGCAAAGACTCGACTGCATAGCAAACGCGCCGAGCTTCTGGAACACAGCCAAGTGCAGCGTGCGGTGGAGACGTGCTGTGCAGCTGCAGTGCAGCTGTACTGGCTGCACTGTAGCTGTGCTGGCTGCACTGCAGCTGTGCTGGCTGCACTGCAGCTGTGCTGGCTGCACTGCAGCTGTGCTGGCTGCACTGCAGCTGTGCTGCTTGCTCTGCAGCTGTGCTGGCTGCCCTGCAGCTGTGCTGCTTGCTCTGCAGCTGTGCTGGCTGCACTGTAGCTGTGCTGGCTGCCCTGCAGCTGTGTGCTACTACATTATTGCAGCTGTTTAGGTTGCAATGGAGCGGCACAGACCACTACAGTGGCAGTAGCTGTGTAACTGTAGCTGAAGTGAATTGATGAGCAGGTTAAAGCACAGTCAGAAACAAACTCACAGTCGGTGTCATCACCGGCGAGGCTCACAGTCCACTGATGAAGCTCCCATACTTTGTCGTTTATATCATTTTAGCGGAAGTGCAACTCAGGACTTTATATATATATATATATAATTGCCGATGGCATCAGGTTTGACGTGACAGCAAAAATTTAAGAGAAATTGAGGGGTCATTTAGCCCACCATCGACATTCACGGCCAGCGATGAGGTGGGCATAATTTCCAGAGAGGATACAGTGAAAATTAATTTTTCATATTTTCCAAAGAGTGATATATTTTCTTACCATGAGCAATTGATCAGAGAACGAACGTAGCACTGATACGCCATTTTGCCGCGTCAAACTGAGTCATTATAACCCACAAAATATGAACAAGTGCATCGCTATTTGGACAAGATGTCAGTCATTTAACTGAGTGCACGAATATGCGTGTGACGGTGGTGTAGGTGGCCATTGGTAGTCAGGACGGCGATGCTGCGGCTACGCGTGAATAGGCCGGGTTGCATTCAAGGCTAAACTGATTAATTAGCGGGCGCAGCGCCCCCCCACAAGGGGGACCCCGCGAGGGCAGGGGGCGGGGTGTGCTCCCAGCAGTCGAATATTCTAATGCACCGCTGCGCCGCGGAAATTTAAAATAGAGCCTCCGCAGTGAATAGCCTTAATGGTTGTTGTGCTTAATTAGCGCGCCTTTATACACACGCATTAGTGAACACGAGTATTTGTCTTCGCTGACGGCCCATGTGTCCGTATCTACGCTAAGCTCCACCTACGAGTTATGATGAATTATACTTTAGCAACCTTAGGAACACAGATTCAGTTTTTTGTTCATTTTCATTCAAGCTGTTCAAAATTTAACGATGTCAATTGATGCCCTGATTAAAACTGGTTTCATGCTGGCTTGAAATGCGAAGATTTGTATAAATCCTCAGCCACGACTTTTTCATGAACGTCCATAATATCATGTCCATGAGTATGTGTGAACGATTTTCCATCCACGATGGCTGATATGTCCGCGGTCACGACAACGTGCAGCGTTTGATCGCCCACCCATCGATAAAATTCAGGTTTTGAGGCGACTAGAGCGTCGGAATATCAGAGTCGTGAATGTGTAGCGCCAACGACTAGGGTCGGAATATCAGAGTCGTGAATGTGTAGCGCCAACGACTAGGGTCGGAATCTCAGAGTCGTGAATATAAACGGCTGAGCTAACTCATTAGGTACGCTATTCGGAGTGGTCAGTACAGGACGTCGGTGCGCAACATTCCGACATAGAATTAAATTCCCGCGCAGACCGGAAGTCAAACAGGATATCCATTTGCAGGCCGTAGCAATATTGTGCTCCTGCGTTCTGAATAAAATCACAGGGACTTGCAATAGAACGCTCATCTCTTTATAATAATTTTATTTGCAAATTGATGACAGTGAGGGAAGTATTAATTATTTATTTATATTGTACATTAATTACGATGAGTTCTAGGGGACAGATATCAGCTCATAATCTTCAACCTTACGAGGATCTTATTGAGAGCACATACTTTATTTTCTATTTTTAACTTTTATTTTTCATGAGAAAAAACAAAATGTTATCAACCCTTAGAAAACAATTACCTGTTGCTCATCTAATATGCCGACTAGCAGTAACTTCAACATAAAAAGCTTTAGTCTTTCAAATGATACAGAGAAGTACTTACGTTTGTTTAATTGAGACTACGTGATTCAATTAACATATAGAAACTCGCACAAAAATTTGGACTAAGAGTACTCATTATAAAATTGCATTTATAAACAAATATCTCTGTAACCTAAACGAGGTTCATATGATGCAAAAAAAAAACTGCGGACGAATAATCGCCGATGACAATCAACGGAATGCATTTCCATACTCAGTACATGAGTGACACTCGCTCGTACGTGCGAGAACGCATGTCAACACGATCCCTGCTACGATCAGCGTGAGAGTTCGTAGAAATAACGCAGGCAGTATTTAGGTGACACTCTCCTGTGACATCAAAACCTCATCGCTGCTACACCAGGGCCGGTACACCTCGTCTATTGCGAGAGGCTTTTGGGACGCAGTCGAAAGAAAAGTACTTTCAATAATTTAATTTATTACTTTTAGCAATTTGAGAGTGCTTCTAGTCCGGTATTTTTTCCTAATCTGGAATTGTTGCGCAGTTATCGTAAGTATGTATGCTAAGAACACAGTCCGCAAGACTTTTTGAAATCAGTTCAGTATGGCTTAACGTCGTACAGTACCGAGCGTCCAGTCAGTTAAGCAATCCTATTACAGGCCTCGACGGCCCTTATATAATTGTGCTGCCTTTATCAGATGATTTATCAACCGACTTGAATACAGTTATTGGAAAGCGCAATTATTCATTAGGTGTTGGATTAACGCGTAATAGTCATTTGATATATTTTTAGGTCATGTTGTTTTCAACATGTGCAATCTCAGATATCTGTCGTCTGTGAAAACCACGTGACCAGATATTGTGCGAGCATCATACCGCAGGGGCTTATTTTTGACACTATGACAGAAATAATCTAATCAAAGTGATAATGTTGGTCGCAACACTCCGGTTGGCAATTAGGATGCATAATAATCGTTCCCAAGTTAAAATTTTCACTTTTGTAAGATCTTGCTCAGTATAAATGTTACCATGTATTAATCATATTTGAAACTGGCACCTCTTAATACTAATCAGTTAGACGAACTCAATGACACAGAACAAACTTGATTGCAGTCTGTAGAATGGAAATTACGATAATTTTCGAACAATCCCAAATGACCAGGAACAATTACGAATTGAAGGATGTAGTAGGACAACTGTCAGAATAATACTGGAAAGGACTGAGGACGCGCGCTTGATGTATCCTCGAGCAGGACAACTTGTTAGCAGAGGAAGCCGAGGCTCTCGAGTCCCGACAAAAGGAGTCGACCCAGCCAGCATCAAGTGACCGATGGGCTGGCGCAGCAAGAGGGAAAAGTGGGCAGGAAGCAAAGAAGGGGAGCGACATGCCGGCTCATAGATCACCACCGCCCCACACACTCAGACATGAACTCTCCTCTAGCGTGAGTGCGGGACAAATCAATGAAATAGAACGGAAAAAATATTAGCCGGTACTGCTAACCACTGGCTAGTGGCGGTTAAGATAACAGGTGAAATAAGCAGCAAATGGAGATATAAGAAGAAAGCAAAGGCCCTGGAACAGTGTATACAGAAGAAAAAAGACACTACGGGAAGCAGAAATAACACCGACGAGAGGAACATTTAAATCAAGTAAATTTTAGTTTTTTGCGCCGGCTCTGCAGTGCGACAGGAAACCTATGATACACCTGACAATGAACAGCATCATAAATTATGAAAGTAATTCCAACGCAAACTGCGAAATTAAGAGTTTGTGTTCCGCGTTCCTGATTGAGTTACGAAGAAGGCCCGCTTGCTGCTCTTCACTGCATGGAGTAAATTGTCGTAGTTGGGAATAATGCGCGGATGCTGCAGCGAGCTTGGCAAGAACAAGCACTGCCATAAAAGCCTCTCCATAAATCAAAAACCTGTAAAAATGCCATCAAACATAAAAGCCAGGACCGAGCCGGTGTCCTGGCTGAGCCAGCGGACAGGAAAAGGCCCCAAAAACAATCTTGCGGCACGGAAGAAAAGCCTTAAAATTTACGAATGTGACACACGCGACTCGGGAACTTGGAGTGACGTCTCGTGGCCGCTTAAACCTTTATTGAAGCGAACTTCATCTCGACTAAAACGCCTCCCAACGCCGCAGGGATTAGTGCCGACCAAGAATATGCTGGACATTTTGGTGGCGCTTTGGCTAGAATATTATGGCGATAAACCGCGCTTAGGATCAGGACATTGTCGTGTTCTAGCTATACGAATATTTATTTAAGTGAACTTGACTGCACAACGACTGCAGTCGTTTATATCTTGAACTTGACTGCACAACGCAGTACCTGGTGCGTTTACGACTAGATTTTAAAAGCTACTAGCCAGTTAAAATAACAAACGGGGCTTGAAACATTTTGGCAATGAAATCGAAAAAAAACTCTCGCATTACACGCAGATTTCTCTCAGAAAACAAGCCCAAAAATACCTTTATTTGTAAAATATACTACACTAAATTTAGAAATAATTAATCAATGAACATTAGGATAATATTGCTACGCAGAAATGCTGCAACGTTCAAATTGGAGTATACGGAGTCAATATAAGAGGCACCATACGGCTTTCTTTGGGAGTTGACGTTAAGCAGCCGCGCCTGCAACTTATCGCCTGACGTTCTTCATTCGGCAGCGACTGTCGTAAGTTTCGCTTTTTTCTTGAGTTAGTCTTACAAGGAGAAGGTCGACTTCAAATTTCATGGACGAGAGAACATGCCGGCTAAAGTGTTTTTTTTTGGAAAATTCTCTTCAGTTTAGTTTAATTTTCTTTTTATATTAGATAATACGTTATTCACATAGAAATACAGTAAATAGTAGCATGCTGTAAAAATTTCCCATTTTAAGGTGTGTATTGGCCTAATGAATAAAAAATCAATATAAAGAAATATAAACAGTACAGACAAGCGCAAATGGTTGCACTAGCAGGTATCTCGCTCATCACAAGAGATAAGCTAATCAAGTATGAGAATTTATCTAGTGGCTTGCAGTGATGCAGCCGAGCCAACGCTTCGAACAAGACTCGATATGATAGAAAAGCGACAGAGTACAGAAGCAGAACAGGAAGATGACGTGGAGATAACTTGTGACGCGATGCTCCATAAGATGGCATCTTGTGCCACTTTTAGTGGCAATTTTATAATTAGTTACGCCATCAGGGGCCGGCACGCTTGATGAGATACACGACAACGCTGCTCTACGTTACGCACGTCAAAAATTCATCAAGGTTATCGCCGGCAGTGCAACATCGGCCACTCAAAAGTCACCGAGTATTCTCTCGTACGTTTTGCTGGACGAATGCAGCTCAATATTAATTCACAAGCCCTGCAAAAATATTGCGGAATATTAAAAACGACTTACAATTCCTTTGCCGGTCATTAAAAAAATTCTGGTAATTATTTCTGAATGATAGGGGACGTAGGAGAATAGGGTATTAGGAGCATAAGCAATAAACAGTAACTTGACATGAACACATCCCGCGACCTAAAGGTCCAGTTCTCTGCTGAACATCGGGGCGGCAAAATGAACTGTTTAGCGAAACAATTAAAACGCGCCCGACGCCATTCGTCTGCGACGGGTGGGCGAAGCGACGCGGTAACATTAAAGTGTGATGTTCTTCACGTAATGGAGTGACCCACGCGGTATGCAGGCGAAAAAAGACTTGAATGCGAAAAATATTGAATTATCCGGACTCGCTATGACGGAGTAGCTGTAACGAGCACATCGGACTAAGTCTACGGACTTTGTAACTTAAATTCAAGTATCAGACCGCGTTAGCAAGGAGTGGTGATGGGGGGGATGAAGAGAGCACTCATCATCGCGTATAATCATGACTTTAGCACGGCAGCAGCACGGCAACAGCACGGCAGCATCACGGCATCAGCACGGCAGCAGCACAGCAACAGCACGGCATCAGCACGGCATCAGCACGGCAGCAGCACGGCATCAGCACGGCATCAGCACGGCATCAGCACGGCAGCAGCACGGCAGGGGTGTCGAGCATGGCGCCGAGCAGCGGTTTGTGAAGGCATTTGATTTACTGCCTCAAGCGCGGCAGGATTGTGTTCAAGCTGACGTCACGACGCTGTTACAACTTGCCAGCAGTTTTTATGTACTTATTCCTACCTTGCATTGTGTCAAAATGCCAGGATATTTATTTATTTATGAAATTACGTCCAGGAGTCAAATTTGAAGCAATTATTTCAGTCCAAACGCGAACAACAATAAATAAAATAGGATAGAAGTGTCGGCACTGAAGAAATAGGCCCATGGCCTGTTCCCGATTCTTAATTATACTTTTCGTGACTTGATTCACAAGGGATCCGGCCTTTGGAACCCGATCTTTCCATAGCTGACGATTGATTAAGGTAGCTGCTGGACTTATTGCCTGGTCCGTAATTTGCTAGGCATTTTAAGACTGAACATATGCTCCTGCATATGTTATGATCATGGATTATGTATAAGGATTATGTTGTACAGGCAAACATACGAACAAAATATGATCCTAATCGAACCAAGTGATCTGGTTGAAATTAAAAAAAAGGAATCATTGATGCAATCACGTCTGTTTGTAGCATTGCTCCGGACTAAAAAAAAAACTGGTACCACGGGATTGGGCGGAAGTTTCCGTAGAGTTTGTATCGGTAAAGCTTATCCTTTCCGTTAATCGGATGAGGCGACCAAAGCTGTAGTTCGCAAGGGTCACTTCAAAAGATGTTTCTAAACGAGTTTTTTTTTCTTTTGGAAACCTGACAATCACGAGCAGCAAGACAAACCTTGGTAGGATTTTTGGTCAAGGTCCGTGGGTAAACAAACGTTCGATGAATCATTGAGTCGCTGCGAGTCGAGATATACGAAACTTATGGCGGAACCATGCAGCACTTCCACGCAGCATTCCCCCCACAGCACTCCCCCACACAGCACTCCTCAACACAGCACACCCCCCACAGCACCCAACAGCACTCCCCACAGCACCCCACAGCACCCTCCANGCAGGCGCGCGTGTGGCGCCTCACCAGCCTGGCAGGCGCGCGTGTGGCGTCTCACCAGCCTGGCAGGCGCGCGTGTGGCGTCTCACCAACCTGGCAGGCGCGCGTGTGGCGTCTCACCAACCTGGCAGGCGCGCGTGTGGCGTCTCACCAACCTGGCAGGCGCGCGTGTGGCGTCTCACCAACCTGGCAGGCGCGCGTGTGGCGTCTCACCCGCCTCTAAGACACACGAGTGCGTGTTAGGATTATGCGCTGTATTGCAGGTGCGAAGTATCAGTAATGCTCAATTGCAATTGGGAATGTAATATTGCAAATGCGCTGCCGTGTGCAATTCTACGGAAATAATCTACACACTTTTAGAGTGCCGTGTGAAAATTCTAATTCAGCCTTAGTCATTAGAACAAATTCATGAACAGAGTTGCAAATATCATTTTTTACTGGACATCAAAGTTTGTTTTGGGACATTTTGTCAGCGTAAATGCCCGATTATTTTTTTTACTATCATTATAGGTGCGCAGGAGTAACAGGAAGCGAGGCCATAAACAAAGCAAACGACACCCCCAGGGCTCCTGTGTGATAAAAGATGCAGCTGACTATGGACGCAGCATATGACACTATATTTACTCCCAAGATCTTCTCTAAATTCCCTAACAGATCTGTTGCTACACGTTATGTTGCTCTAGCGTCATCGCAAAGCTCATTCAAACATACTGAACCTAACAATTGTACAACGCTCTGAGTATTTACGGGTCATCACAAACCTACGAATTTAGATGACAGTTCATTACCTTCATCACGCGGCAATAAGGTGCTTTGCATGGGAATTAGCCTGTAATAAGACAACCTGTTTTAGTCCCTCGTGAGAACTGGAGCAAGCCACGTCAGGGTCTCGGAGTTGCTCGCCATAAGGTGAACTTGGCAATACAATAACAATATTTTAATGGTTCACTACAATAAAGCGGATGTGATAATGGATCACTACAATAATGAGAATGTAATAACGGATCACTACAATAATGGTAATGTGACAACGGATCACTAGAATAATGCAGATCCAAGTTATGGACGAGCCAAGTCCAGGCCACGAGTCTTGATCCGTAGCAGCAATTGCGGGACCGCTTTCAGTCCAGGTCGGCCTCATCTTATTACAATTTGCGGGCTCATCAGCAGCGGCCAAAAATCGGTCATTACATGGAACTGATGAACTTGTTTCCATATAATTACTTTAGTATATAATTTGAATATGTTAAAACGGCAATAGCATAATTTTCTTAAAATTTTCCGATGGTGTACATAAAATTCTACCAGTACCATGAGATAACAGTATTTATCTGTAGCACAATTAAAGAGATAGCCAGTGCCCCCCCCACGACGTCTACAAACACCCAGACAGCGGCAGTCCTGAGGCAAGAAAGCGTGTCTGTGCGGCGCATACAAACTGCCGCGATTTGGATTACACGAGCGCATAAATGTTGAAGTCACGGCAGTTTTTGAGCAGACTTGCCACGCAAAACACGGCGCTAAAGGGGCATGATGCGACATGACAGTCGCCCGCCAACAACCCTGGTCTGTTTTGCAACTACAACGTGAAACTCTTCGTAGCAAGACAGAAATTTGTTCACAAGCAATTGGTAAAATAAATTCTCCCGTCTACAGGAAAGAACACAAATTGACAAGTTCTCGGCGAAAATATCATAGGAGCTTAACAACAAGCCAAAAGAACAAACGAACTTCCTCGGTAAAATGGCCACTGAGAATAAAATAATCGAGCGAAAAGTTTAATGAGGCGAGCATCGCAGCCGAGGAGTTAAAGAGGACACAAAGTTTCTTTAGTTTGACCAGAGAACTTGGTCACTCAGGGCGGCGTGAGGGACGGAATTAAAAGCGGATACGAA
Organism: Hyalella azteca; assembly: GCF_000764305.2. Classification (NCBI taxonomy): domain Eukaryota; kingdom Metazoa; phylum Arthropoda; class Malacostraca; order Amphipoda; family Hyalellidae; genus Hyalella; species Hyalella azteca. Next base: position 781,018 of record NW_025932756.1, read on the forward strand.
TGGCACTCGACAACCGCAGTGACCAAAGTAAACTTATACTTTAATCCTTAGTTTACTTGCACGATTTTCATGACACTGCGGTAGAATCTACACATATAAAAATGTACGCGATTTTCAATTGTAATAAATGATATTATTCAAACTATTGCATTTGTTGTATAGGCAAACGTTAATGGACCAATTAATGGCGCGTTGCCAATAAGTCCCAATGAATTATGAGTATAGAAAAAAAATTGAAGAAACATCCAAGTTCAAGTCATTACAAAACGGGCATTCATTTAAGTTCATTATCACAAAATTACTGAAATCATTCACGAAAACGATCACAGATTCACTGAAATGACGAGAAGGGAATTCCCAGCGGAGCCAATAATATATTTCAAGCATTTTATTCGTTAATATTAATGCATGAGTAATAATCACTGAAATGAACAGCACTGCATAAGCGTGACCGAGGGGTAATCGTTTAGAACCGTCGCAGGTCCCGAGGCTGCCATATTTCAGCTCTCCAATAACTCGTAAGTGCATCAGCGGCCGCACAAAAGCTCCTGTGTTCGGCCAGTAAAAGCACTGCGCACCTCCGCCTTCTCTATAGCAATCATAGGTAGCTGTAGATTCCCGTGAAATGGTCTCTCTTTTGAGTCTGGTACCGAGAAGTTTCTCAACATCCTTGCTTAAGTATAATGATGGACAGAAATCGTGTCCAGCTGATAAGAGCGGAACGATAATGTAAAACAATCTGGAATGGCGAAACTGAAACGATGAAAAATAAAAGCCTTGGAAAAAACAGGTAAAATTCGATAAGAAATAACTCGTGGCGATATAAAGTAACTCGTAGATCGACAAGAGGACAATGGAAAGATTAATTCGATAAAAATATAAAAATTAAGGGCAAAATCTATAGGTCTTGAGGTAGTAGATAGCAGAGAAGGGAGGACAAACGCTCAGGATAAAGGCTGAACATCTTCATCGAACAGCATTGCGCTCCAGCAAACTTGGGCTAATTAGTGGTATGACACTGCAGCTGCTGCTGTTGCTGGTGGACCAGCAGTATTACTGTTTCTCCTACTGATCGATGTAACTAGAACTGTTGCTGATAGTGCAGAAGCTACTGTTACTGCCACTTCTGGCAATTGAAATTATTGATACCACTGCGGCTGCGGTTACAGCTTCTCCTGCTACAAGCTGCAGTAGCAGCTGCCCGCATCTGTGGCCGCTACAGTAGCAGTTCTATTATGCATTACTCGTTCCCTGGAGTTCACTGAAAATACGAAGCTCAAGCATCGGTATGATCTTACACGAGAGAAAAGCACAATCGTATAATAATAAAAAAACTGACGGTGGATGTTTATCAGTTTAATAGTAAATTTCCCAAACAGGCATCGATTTTCCAAAGTCGCATCAGAGTGCATCGCGAGGACTGACCACGAAATAGTCGCAGGGACTTAAATGATCGGCAGACACGGCCTCCCTCTGGACACCAGCGAGCCTTCCTGTCTACTTATTGTGAAGCGGTTTACGAAAAACTGCTTCTGGAACAAAGATCATCTTGGTCCTAATACTGATCTTGATCCCAATACTGATCTCCATCTTCGGATAATCTTGAGTCTCTACTCTGACAGGACATAATCCGGAGATAATCGCGCTGCCGAGTCGGATCATCAGCTACTTTGGATATCGTCCATTGGGTCACAATTTCTCGTATGCTCGTCCTGAGGTCAGCACGCTGAACCTGAGCTGGCTTCTGTCAGAAAGAATCACTCTCCGTAAACTGAGTTTTTGACTTGGTAGAAACTATAACCGTAAACAACGTAAACTGGACTGGCACCATTAGTAGTGCTTTCATCACAGAATCTCATTTTGAATTTTTATATGGTACTTTTCAAATACATTAGCATTATCCTATCGGCAGTTGTCATTTAGGTAAATTTGCCACTCAGGCAAATTAAATTATAGCAATTATACGTGGGCGGGGATCTTAATTTAGAATAATTTAGTCTTATCGTTTCTTCACGTAACACATTTTCGAAATTCATCTTCCAGTCTTCAGATCCACAAACACAAAGTGTCGCCACACGCGCGTTTAGAAAAAAATTTAACAGAATTTATATTGAGCTATTTATTCCCGCTGTAGCATCCCATCAAAATGAGGCAAATACGTTTTAGAAATAGAAGCTCTATGATATTTGTAAACAGCTGCACATGAAAAAGTGGCATATAAAAATTGGGTGACATAAATATTGCATTGGACAAATATTGCGAACATGAAGCAGCTAACGCCATAACAAACTATTAATTTGGCTGTGATCTACCCTTAAGCTGTGGCAGTTAAGTTTTGTACATGTTCAATAGTACTTGTAAACAGCTGAAAATAAAAAAATTCATAAATGGATGACATTAGATGATTATATTAGATGATTATATTAGATGATTATAAACCAGCGTAAGCCATTGCAAACCATTAATTTATCAATAATCTCAGCATCAGCTGTGGGCCCGCAGCGATGCAAACTCCGACCACAGACGGCCAAGTTTACTGCGTAAGTTGGGGTGTGTGCTGCCTGCGTGTGTTGTGCCTGGCCTGACTTAATGGTGTTGTGTCTTGCCTGACCTAATGGTGTTATGCGTTGCCTGGCCTGACCTAATGGTGTTATGCGTTGCCTGGCCTGACCTAATGGTGTTGTGTCTTGCCTGGCCTGACCTAATGGTGTTGTGCCTTGCCTGGCCTGATCTAGTGGTGTTGTGCCTTGCCTGGCCTGACCTAACTATAATGGTGTCCTGCTCTGCCTGGCTATAATGGTGTCCTGCTCTGCCTGGCTATAATGGTGTCCTGCTCTGCCTGGCTATAATGGTGTCCTGCGGGCTTGACTTTACTGTGTTTTACTTCACCACTAATCTGATGCTTGGGCCTGGTTGGCTTTTGGAGTGAGCCCACAACAACTATCTGGCGGAGTTATGAGCAAAAAGTCTTTCCTGCCTAAATACACGACCGATTATGTTTTCTGAATTTCATCATTAAATGAATCTATCAAAAAAAGCAGCTAAGGATTAACATTTTACTTTCGCGTCAGGCGAGATAATGAACTTATCTTAAAACGATCTTGTTCGGAACCACGAAGTTTACAGCTTGAACAACCAAGGTTGATGTCGGCACGGAGTGTGCAGCCTATAAACGCTTGTAACTTAAGACAAAACAGTCATGCAAGCACAGCAGCTGCAGAAGCTTGTCGGTTGAGCAGCGCGTGATCCAAATGATAGCGAAGCTTGACTCCCCTCACGCGCATTTATTGGCATCTCGTCGCTGCTGACAAAGTTGCTGTCCCTTTTAATTGCATTCATGTTCAGCCAGATTAGTGGGAATGGCTAAAGAAGGAGCGACCAGCACGGCTGCAAGGCTCACAGAAGGAAGCAACTATCGTATATCGACTTGAATCGTTGAAGATTAAAAACGACTGCATTAATAATACCTACTGGATCATAGCATTGCACTGCACTCATGATACGTTATCATATTTTCCAGCCACTTAGGATAGCGATACAATATATATCTATAACGAATATCTAGAGAACAATAAGCTTTGAAGCGATTTGCTTAGAAAAATCCACGTTCATCAGATGCCGTGAACAATAATAGAATCGCAATGCATAAGCTTAAATTCTTCAATCAAAATATTTGATTTACTGTAGGGAATGAGTACATGGCAAAATGATCAACGGCACATAGAAAAAATTTAATTTTTAGATGTTCGAAATAAACTTCATAAAATCTGTGTTGCGTGGTCATACGGCAAGAGGGACGTGACATAGAGAACTTTTTCAACTGTGTGGTCATCGCGCAAATTTTTTTATGAGAATATAGATGATTATAGCTACCATGTATTCCCTTTGATCAGGTGTGATGTTTGTGAATTCCGATCGAATTTATAAGCCTATATGCAATGTGAACACAAGTACATATGTTTTTGGCAATGAAGTAGGTGGCCATGCACATGGATATGCCTTGGTTTTGAATAGATACAGCAGAATTTCAATGATTGAGTGATTGCATGTGAACAATAATTACATAGATGATTGATACTTTGCTACGGCATCCAAAATAATCGTATTTCATTCTATCTGCAGTGCTTTCTGATTTTAGAAACACCGAAGAAACACCCATTTTTAGAGATGATATCTGCCTGCAAGGTCAAGTTTACTGCTAAAACGTCAAGTGAATTCTGGATTGGAGTGATCTGGGAATATTCACTCATTGGCAGAGAGGTCGCTATTTGTTACGCTTGGCCACATCACGTCTCTGCGAGATATGCGTCACAGCTGCGCGTATCTTCCACTGAAACCGGAGTTTAAGCTCAACAATGAAGATGATTCAATCAGCAACCAAGTTTTTGGAATTCTTGCAACGCAAAACGAATTCACTGCAGCCGTTAATGAATGGAATCCTGATTCGTTTTGATCACTGATCGTATATCATAATTTGGTTGGTGAAGTTTACAGTTCTATTTCATTTAAGTGGGGAAGGTGCAACCGCTATTTGTTCTTCACTACTTGAAATTATTCGATTTTATTGAGTTTGATTCGTTTTAAAATATCCTAGTATTCTTTGCTGCTTCACTAAGTTTGAAATGCAATTTATCCATATTATTGTTGACGCCACAGAGATGGTATAAGAGCCCTATGTCATCAATGTGGACAATAACCAAAAATTTTTGAAAACCACTGCACTGAATTGCAAATTTTAGAAATTGAGAACTTTATGCGACTGCACAAATGGCGGCGATGCAAAAATGAAGTATTATCGCCTTACGAATAAAAAATATTAATGCCGAGGTTTTTGAAACCAGGTAAAAATTCCGTGTAACGTTCATAATTAGACAAAAAAGCTGTTCCAGCAAAATTCGAACACAAGTGAAAGAAAATTTCGAAAGTCTCGCTTGAAAGCTCTCGAGTAGAGTGCAGTTTGAAGGCAGCGTGTAGCTTCACTTAAGGCAACACTCGGCGTTGGCTAGTAATAGCAAAAAAATTAGCTAACACCGTATAATCGGCGGCAACATAAGCAAGCGTGGTCATGGTAGAGCAACTGCTAGATCATGATAGCGCAACTGGTTGATCAAGTTGGCGCAACTGATTGATCAAGTTGGCGCAACTGATAGATCAAGTTGGCGCAACTGATAGATCAAGTTGACGCAACTGATAGATCAAGTTGACGCAACTGATAGATCAAGTTGACGCAACTGAGAGATCAAGTTGGTGCAACTGATAGATCAAGTTGGTGCAACTGATAGATCAAGTTGGTGCAACTGATAGATCAAGGCGACTTACTTATGGTCGTGAAAGCAAAGGCGTTTAGTGTCGGCCGCAAGTACAGGGGCGGAACGAGAGGATGAGTTTGAGTGAACCGTGGAGCTCTTGGTGATGGAATGCGAGGCTTATGACGGTGTGAGAGAGCAAGAAGGGTTATGATGAGGCGGTTCTGAATGAGGAGGATATGATTAATGGCGCAGGGTATGGGAGAACAAGTGATGAGTGGATCGCAATGGTTGGGGGGTCTAAGGGAGCAATTGTTGCAGCAATCGAAAGTGTAAAGAGATATTCGGAGAACGTGTCGAGGCTGATGGTGAAGAAGAGGGTGATGACAAGAATAATAGTCTTTATGATTAGCGAATGATATAGAAAAAAGTTAGATAATTCAACGCTAATCATAACAAATACTGATAGGTCATTTTTTCTCTTAGGATGTTTATGCGCTTCTATATTTTATTGTATCTTAATTATGATTGCAGGATGACGGTAATAGTGCTTTAGCACTTCTTAGGAAATATACGTGTTTTAATTATAAATATTTGAGAATTGTGGATGGTTTTTCATGGGAAATTTTTTAAACATGTAAATATGAGCTGCATGATTAACCGATGCGTCTCAAGTGTATCCGATGCATCAGAAGTGTGTCGCATGTGTGTCCGATGTATAAGAAGTGTGTCGCATGTGTGTCCGATGCATCAGAAGTGTGTCGCATGTGTGTCCGATGNGTAACTCAAGCGCACTTGGCAACTCAGGCACACTTGGGAACTCAGGCACACTTGGGAACTCAGGCACACTTGGCAACTCAGGCACACTTGACAACTCAGACACACTTGGCAGCTCAGGCACACTTGGCAAATCAGGCACACTTGCCAACTCAGGCACAGTTGGAAATTCAGGCACATATGACAGCTCAGAGACACTTGGCCATTCATGGTCACTTGGCAACTGAGGGAAAATTTGCAAATTTGGCAACTTGACAAGAAGGAAGAGAGCGCGGCAAGCGAGGGAAAGCAGTCAAGGGCGGCAAAAGTGCGCAGGAGGGAATAGGAAATGTACAAGGCTAAAGAGATGGAGCAATAAATGCGGGCAGTAAACGTGAAATAATCTCTGATGTTGAGGAGGAAGTACTGAAGAGGCGAATAAATATTTAAACGGGCCTTATTATACGAATTTTTGCTACAATACAATGAAGCTGGAGTCACAACAGATGTCGTCGTAAAATTTCTCACAGCCCGTAATCGCCAATACGCTCATGATCTACATGGGATGGGAGGACCAATTAAATGATTAATTTCATTGCAGATGATTTTATATATTTAAATGCTCTCATTTCACGGTCGAAAGCCGTTGACGTGTGCGCGAGTTGCGTGAGATGCGACTTTTATAATGATACTAATTAATATTAACTACATTAATATAAATGGGACTCCATACCTAAAATGATAAACAAGTACCACAAATATTTGGAAACACGAGGAATGCATCGGTACAATGCTCATAGATTGCTATCAGATAACTAAGATTTGGAGTCCCCTCGACTTGATGAATAATACAAATTCCCGAGGAAGGAAGTATCCTACGCAATGGAGCGGCGAAGTTAACAAGATTTCATGAGGTAGGCGCAGCGGTAATTACCAGTCGCAGGTCGCATCTCATTTACCGCAGACAAAGCCAACAAAAGCGACCAGTTTACCGGAGCGCGGCGATACCTGCTCAGCACAACGTCCCCTAATGGAAACGTCAAGCGGCGGCCGCGGACGCTTGTGTCGGCACGCCGCGTTACTCTTGGCTAGCGAGGCTGCAGTTCGTTACCAAACCCTGCGAGTGTTCGTGATGAGCACAGCCATCAAATTGAGGGAAATTAGAAATGCTTTCTATTATTTAGGCTATCAATTCCGGCAAGATATTGCTTCTCGCATAAATATTCTCCTTTCAATTTTTGAAGAATTGTTTAAATTGCAATTAAAATAAATTAGACATCGAAAAACGCGCGCTAGAAATAAATCGGAGAAACAGTTTAATAATTTCCCCAATTATGATTCAAATTTTTTAATGACCGTATGATTGAATGTTTCAAATCAACAGCCATTACATTTTTTCATTGGCACCAGAATTCACCAGTGATATTTTCCCTATAAATCACGCAACAATCACGTGCAATTCTTCCCTATAAGGGCGGCGAAATAATGTGGCTCTGTTGCAGGACCGCGAGCTCGAGAGGACCGTCTGCTGCGCTCAACACTTCTATTGTCTTCAGCAGCTCTCAAACTCTAGTGATTCGTCCTAACTTCTTCATATGAGAATAATAGATTGGATATACAGTATTACCAGCCCCCTAAATTTTTCATATGAGAATAGATTGGATGTATTAACAACCCCATAAATTCTTCATATGAGAATAGATTGGATGTATTAACAACCCCATAAATTCTTCATATGAGAATAGATTGGATATATTACCAGCCCCATCAATTCTTCATATGAGAATAGATTGGATGTATTAGCAACCCCCTAAATCCTTCATACGAGAATAGATTGGATGTATTAACAACCTCATAAATTTTTCATAGAAAAATTTATTGGATAAATAGACGCCGTGCTAAATTCTATATTTAATGGTATACTATAACCTAAATTGGGCTTATTAACTGTTTCGTATTAATGATTAAACGAATTTAAGCGCGATCAGGAACAATGTCATCATAAATAAAGTGTGGCTATTTGGGTTATGATTAAAACCGAAGTTTAAGCTCTACAAGAAATTGGCCGGTTAGCTCTGGATATTTATTTATTTTATGTTTATTCATTTATTTATTCAATTTCATGTTTATTCGTTCTAAATAAATCCGCATCCGATGCAAGACAACAAAGTTCCCGCCGAAATTTGTCCAAACTCCGAGCCTGCGATCGCAGAATCTTCTTCGCCGAAACTTCTGATCCCAGGACACGCCTGGGATGGGCTATTTTTGCAGCACTCTCGACCAAATATTCCTAAAAGGCAAGGCTATGAATAAAGTCGAGTTTAAATTAATAAGAAGGGATGGATATGCGCGTCGGCGACTTGGTCTTGCCAGCGCCGTATCGTCTTATCATTTTACGACGCTGCTCGAGGCGTCATTCCTGCTGCGGCGCAACCATGCACCGGCTGCACGAGTATACGTGTAAACGTTCAGATACTACTCATACTAGTACATGTCACTAGAGAACAAACGGAAAACCGTATTGTGTATCACATACAAATAAGAGCTATCCGCAAATATTGGCATTGAATCCTTTAGACTTTCATATTGAAAAACGTTTCTCTTCTGAAACGTCGCAGTACTATTTATAAGCAGATTATGAAATAACTGAGGTGTTTCAATGACCCGATTCTAGAAGTTCGAAAATGCTTTTGACCAGATTCCAAAAGAAAAGATTTTCAAAATGGATATCAGAATCAAGAATTTTTTTTACATTTGCAGGTTCTAACTTCGAAAGTGCAAATGTCTCGCTATGAAGATTCTACAATCAAGAAAGTGTTGTTGTAGATGCCATTTCTCGCAGCACGGCGTTCCTGTAAGTCGCGTCGTGCGCTCTCTATGCCCTCGCTCCCGCCACTGTCCTGCTTGTGTCCAACGTGATTTTCAATTAAAATCCGCTAAAAACAGCAAGCGACAATCCAAAAACAAAGAGGGATCGCCGCCCCTCTTGCAGCGAGCTGGCAAATGCGACCAGCCATTACGCGTAGCAATGCTTGCATACGGGGCAACAATTGTGCAACTTGGGATTACTAAACATAATTCAAGAGAAAAAGCTTTGCATTTGGGTTGTGGTAATTCAGTAACATGACTGAAACAAATAAGTTAATTATAAAATAAACCGATATTCGATCTTTCCCTAAAAAGGTGTGCAAATTATATTCACGATCATGAGATCCTAATAATCCTTTTGAATTAAAACTTTCTAAAGGATAAAATTTACAGAAAAAACACGTACAGAAAAATCCTCAATTTTTACATGACCTGCGGTGGAAGAATCAGGCCCATGTTTCACGAGCGTCATGTTTTTGTCCAAGGAATAATTTCTGAGGTCGTCTCATCACTCTAAATCAGTCGCATCTGTCACTACTACCGTCGAGCGCAAAAAGAAAAGCTCGCAAGTGGTTCACTGCATTCATGAATGCGGTAATTCATCGACTCACACAGATCTTGATCATCGTCGACACCCTCAGCTTCGATTGTTATACCTAGAAGATCGGTGGCATTGTGTTCAATAGATCCTAGGAGATCTGTGGCATTGTATTCAGTAGATCAGTATTGGAGGAGTAGTTGAGGTGGTGCGACAGATTGGGAAATTCGACTGGATACAAGAAAACTTTAGGGAACTTTGTATTGAGAAAAAACTATCAGTTTATTCTCAATACAAAGATTGAGATTTTGAATCTCATCAGATTTTCATAAGATTGGTTTTCATTCTTGTGAGATGAATTGGTCAGAATTGTGGCAAGGTTTTGTCATCATGAGTGCATATAAAGGTGTGGTGTAGTAGATGAAGTACCAATAGAAAAAACATTATAAGTTCCTTCTATTGCCCTCACCAGAAATGGTAAAAAATTGCAACCCGTGTACAAAAATTCTGGTCGCATAAGTTACACTGGAGGAACAAGTCAAAAACAAAAAGTTTAAAGAGAGCGCAAGAATACGAATGTATTTTCCACTTCACTATAACATTTGGCCAAGGAATTCAATAAAAAAGGTTCCGATATTAAATAGCTTCGCGATTCTAGTGTATAAGGTAGGATTCTGGACGGTTAACGAAGATGGCAAGTTAGCCCCGAGCTCACTTGGCTATTCCACCCTGCCCTAGAGGTTAAGCTAAGGCCTGAGGAAGCAAATCCGAGGGAAGAAGGTTAAACCTCACCGACCCCAGCTAGCAGGGTGGGATGAGAACTTCGATACTCGGGGCTTCTTGTGCATGATATTGCGTAAGAACCAATCTTAAAAAAATTAAATATTAAACCTTAATGAAATAAATGTAAATAAAAAGATGTGCATTATTTTTTGGATATTTAAAGTATTTGTAATACGTGACAACAACAAAGTTATCAGTTAGTTGCTGTATTAAGTGAAAATTGTAATATAAATTAAATTTAAATAAATATTATAATTTTTAACGCAAACATGAAGACATTTATTCTAAAATACTCCTCCGAAGAGCGACGAGCGAATTCAGAGCGACACCATTAAATGCCCGTATAATACTTCAAATTTCAACGTATGATGACATTAAAAATATTATCGATAATAATATAAGAAACCACAATATTACAATCTAATATAAATACAAGTCAATACATTTAAAAACTGGATTTTCTCGTACAGAATTGCAAGTAGAGAAGTGCTGCTGATCGGCCGAGAACTTCGACGAAAATCACGCAACTTGGCGATTATAAACAGAATTTCTGATTCCTGGACACACGCATGAGAATCAGGTTATTCTGGATGAGAATGCGTACAATAAAATAAAGGTGACCACACGTACTGTAGCATAACATATTCAATAATTAGAGGCACGTATTTTTGAGATGGTGATAGTACTCTTGTGGCTGATACGAAAAAGGACGCAGACTAATTAATGCTTAGATAATATGTTCTGCGTGGACAAGATAACACAAACAGCGAGAATATTTGGCTTTATTGTACGATTGAGCGGCGGCGAGTGAGCCAAAGACCGGTGCTATCAGAGCAGTTTTAGGCACCAAGAAAGTCATTTATAAGAGAAAACTTGGGCACAACTTAAATGGTTATGACTGAATTATTAAGAAATGTCAACATAATATCACGAAAGGCGCTGAAAGCTGAACTGAAAGTAACTAACAGGGTCATAAATATAAATATTTTTGTTGGAAAAATATCGAGGGTCAAAAATGTTTGCCACTCTCCTCCACATGTTAATTGAATTTGAAAATTTTCTCCGTCCCCTGAAGTATTCCCATCTTTAAATTTTAACAGATTTCTCTTTGACGAAGTAAAGAAAATTATATTCATTATTCTATAGTAAAATGATTCTTCTTCTCGAGGATTATACCTCAATTCCTACGGCATCATTATCCTCTAAATTCAACGAAAAAAACTCTAGCAAGTAGCTAAACAGATAAAAAAAATCTAGGCAGCTAAATGATCCTTTAAATGTGCATAGCTTTTCAATTGACTTGAATAACCACTGCGCACTTCTGCATGACCAAGAGGTGCACATTCTAAAAAAATAATTAAATACCACCAATGCACATTCTAAGAAAACAACTTACACAAGGAGTTGCATTGAGGGAATTTCCCTCTATTAAACTTACAAATACAAACCCTGAACAAATCGAGGTCAAACCGAAGCGTCTTAGCCGGTGCCTAGCTGCCAATTACAGCGCCTGAGCCGTGACGAGCTATTGGCTACCTCACCTAGAAGAGCTCAGAGTAAATAGAGCGATGCTCTTTAGAAAAACATGTGTAATTTTTATTTTTCCTAAAACTTTATGTGAAAATCTATAGGCAGCAGATATCCTAATAAGATTGCTGAAAATTTTATTACACTATTAGCTGAAACAAATAATATTGGAATAGTATTTTGTGATGCTTCCAGTGAGAGAAATGAGGTTTCCTAGCGAGACAATGTTTATCGTAAACGCAGAAACTCAAACATACAATGTGTAAATTGAATAAAGTTGTTGTGTGTACCTCGTTGTCGAACCTAGCCCAACCCTGTTAGAAGTAAATAACCTTATTTAAAATAACTGGCATTTCACGTTCGTTTCAACTTAATAAGTTTGAAAAAAAGTTCTCACCGAAATTTTTGCTATTTCGCATTGACAAATTCCAGTGTTAGGACCTGAATGATACAATACAATTAGGTCTCTCCAATTTTCGAGTTCAATGCTCTTCAATAAATAGAATTATCATTATCACCGTCCCTCAGTATAATATGTCCCTCAGTATTTCTTCGATATTACGGTCTGAATACTTGCGCACCATATTTGAATACTTCACTGAGAAAAGAAAGGTCAATGAGCAAGTCAGAAAATAAGAACGTGTAAAGACAACTGCAGGGACTGGCTGAGAATCGAGCGGCCTCGCATCTTTAACTCAGAGCATCAGTTAGAATCGACAGAATGAAACGTGACAGGAAACTGAACGCCATTATATAAGGTACAATTTAGAGATTTTTCGAGTAGGTACGCATACTAATTAATAGTCGTAATTAATGTAGCGTCTAGGTTTATTGATAGTAATTAATAATACTGAACACCCTTCGGATAAGAAAGCCACTACAAATTATTTGTGAACAAAGGTGAATGTCACCTTGGACGTCCTCGTAGTCGATCTCATATATAGTCAGTCGTCCAAGGTGGCATTCACCTTTGGGCACAAATAATTTGAAGTTGCTTTCCAATCCGAATTATTTTCAATGTAGTTAATTACTGGCAATAAATCTATTACCACGAGTGAGGTCAAACGGGGTCGACCTCACTCGTAATCTAGCATCAGCAGTAGCAGCAGCAGTAGCATCACCATAAGTAGCATCAGCAGCAGGAGCAGCAGTAGCAGTAGCACCAGCAGTAGTATCAGCAGTAGCACCAGCAGCAGCATCAGTAGCATCAGCAGCAGCAGTAGCAGTAGCACCAGCAGCAGTAGCAGTAGCACCAGTAGCAGCATCAGTAGCATCAGCAGCTGCAGCAGTAGCAGTAGCATCAGCAGCTGCAGCAGTAGCAGTAGCACCAGCAGGATCAGCAGCAGCAGCACAGCCCCAACAGCATCAGGGTAAACAAGGCAGTCCGGGCGGCAGCGCGCACGGCTGAGCAGCGAGCGCCAAGTGTCGTGGCCGGAGCGCCAAATTAGAGGCGACGCGTCGCGCGCCGGACTAGCAGGAGGCGCAGCTAACAGTGAGCCACACTTTTGCTGCTCTCTGCTGCAACTTTGCTCGTGCCTTACAGAATACGAGATAGGAAAACAAGCTACGATTTACCTCCAAACTACACAGCCTTTACGCGCGGTCACTACTGCAACAATGCCATGCCAGTTATACAGGAAAACTTTCCATGCAAGTCGTGACCACCAACACTCGTACCAAGTATAAATGAACTCCGCAGGAGACTTAGGAGAAAAAATATTCCAGGACGTGTTGGAACCTCGTGAGTACGATACTAATCTCATCGAGGCCACCTTACTTTAACGCTTAGTTATTTGCAGTTAATAAATACCAATACCTATTTATGGAGTTCTTAATCGATCTTTTCGTAACAGTACTGATTCTACTTTTCATTTTATGGTAGTTGACCAAGAGAAAGTTTCGTAAATTTGAAATTCTCGAGGAAAGACCAAGACCTTTCCGAGAAAAGGACTTGGAAAATCTTATTGGTAAGTAACAATAGAGAAAATAACCAAGGAGTTTGAAAAATACAAAAAACTCCGAAAGGAAGTATTGTAATTTTAAATATTTGAAAGAACAGGTCTAAATGAAATGAATTCTCCGCAATTCATCATCAAGGATTTTAATCACTCTCACAGAAAAACGACTGGGTAAAATTGTCCACATATCGACATTTTCTTAGCCACAGCTCGAGCGGAGATCGGACGTAGCACTGATATACGTGCCTTAGCCGAGGCAAACTGTGACAGGATGCCCCACAAAATAGCAAGAAGCGCATCGATATTTGAACAAAATTCCACGCATTCCTAACTTCCCTGCAAGGTGACATTAATCATAAGATGAGCGCACTGCGCCCTGGGCTTAGTCATATGGGCATCTCCATTGTTTGACATTTCATTCCTGATACAGGAACGAAGTTAGATTTGCATAGTTTTAAATTGATATTTGGCTGTAGGCAATAATGACAATCAATTAGATTTGATCGTTTGCAAAAAATTATTATTATTCGTAAGAGAAACAAATGTATAATATAAAGCTTAAATAACATGTCGTTTTCAGTTCCACAACTATGAAAGCTTCTTCACATATGCGAGATCAATGATTCTTATCAATAATAAGGAAAAAAGAGATTTTTTGCAATATTACTGCATGAAATTGATGCTATACAACATCACGTTATCTCAGAATTGTCCCTGCTTTGCACCTGAGTTCAGACTCGCCACACGTAAAATAAAGCAGCATTTGATGCGGACCTAAATAATGAAGGATAAGCGAGCGTAAGATCAGCCATAGAATTATTGCTCGATATTTCCTTGTCGAGCTCAACATGGAGACAGAGCGAGCACCTGCACACAACAATGCCACGGCGACACTCGGCAAATAACGAAATTAAGTGAATTGCGGGAGCAGAGACAAGCGTTTTGTCATACAGGCCTTTGGTTGTTTACATTGTTGCCAAAAAATATGTCTATTTATATTTAAACCTACGACTTTACATAACGATAGGGCCATCTCTGGAAAATTCGCGCAAGTGTACCTATTAGAAAATAAAAACAATTCAAATGCAGTCAGAATTAAAGTCACGTATGTTCTATTCATTCAAATAAAATATGATTAAAAACTGACAATTTTTTGCGCTGTGTATTGAAACTAGGCAAACCAACTATTTTGTGAAGGGTAGAAATTTTGTACGCAAAACAACAAACAATTTTAGAATTCCACTAAAATGTTCATTTATAGATTAAAATCTTCAACCAATCAACTGACTATATGTTATTAATATTCATTGATTTATTAAAAGAAATCCGTTATGTAAAGAGAATTAAATGATTTGTTTATTAAATACGTTCCGGACATTAATCTTTGTATCTTACTAGCGAATAATTTCAAAATAAGTTCGATTTTCAGGTACAAAGATATCCTCCCTTCTCACATGCGATCGTCCCTATTCTATAAATTTAGTTGTGCACGTTGTGCATCTGCTTACGTTGGAATGACGGCACGCAACCTTTACACTAGGGTCGCTTAGCATAGAGGGAGAAGTTATAGGACTGGGTAGTTACCATCGCGCCCTCCTCATTCGGCTGTGCCGTGCGCACTCATGCCAAACAGTGCAACATTCCAGTGTCCGACACTGACTTTAAAGTTTTAGCTTCTATTTCTGGTGCATCCGATCTACGCATTTTGGATTAATTGAATATTTTAAAGAGAAGCTTAGTTTAAATGCAGCCTATAGTTCTTATCCATTAGAAATTGTGAATAGGTAGGCATTTACTTTATTAGTCTGCCCTTTGCCAGTAAATTTAGGTTTTTAACTTCTGTGTTCTTTCTTTTGACTCCAAACTTTATAAATGTTCCTATTGTATTTGTGTTCTAGATTTATCGAACTGACGTTTTCAATAATAAAATCCGAATAATTAAGTATATAGATGAGAATTTAAACTATGAGGTCATTCTATCTCCGTTTTGATTAAAACTTGAAGTTTATTCGAACTTTGGTGATCATAAAACAGGAACCACTATAGTTCACAACTTGCCATAGCTGCTTTGTATGCCAGGTTTCGTGTCACCATATGCAACCTGCGCTCTACGTACGACTGACGTCACCCGGTCGTATTTGCGTGTCTGGGTATGCAGGAGCGAAACTAAAAACACTCGACCATCACGGCAGAGATCAGCACCGGCACCACTACACAGGAATTACACAAACGAACAAGATGGGCTTTGAAGTTTTCAGTGTACAAAAGATTGCAGCAGCTTACGAAGGGCAAACAGCAGCGCTAAAACATCGCAGGTCACAACAAGAAACATTCGCCAGGGACATGCAAATAATCTCGTCGAAGTGATAGAAAAGCTAAGCCTTTTGAAGGGACCTTGACTGAAGACTGCAAGGGAAGTAAACAATGTATTCAAGTGTTACTGTAAATACGTCAAAAATACTTGAATGTAGCATATTACACTAGATACATTGCTACTGACGTTCAAGTTCATCGAGATGTGAAAACTAAACGTTCATTATTATAAGGCCTTTTTATATTGCATCCAATAATACATTGGCTTTACAACAAAAAAGATTAAGGTTTCCTCAACCCAATTTTTTTCCCCTATTCCTAAATATTGACACAATTTGAACCCTTTTAGAAAAAATTCGTCAAGAAGAATATGATAGATTATTTTGCAAAAAATACACTATGTAAAATTGTTCTGCGCAAAATTCAGATAGGAATTGCATTGTATTTAGGCAACTTATTACAACGATGAAGTCATCAGTCCATCAGAATGTGAAACGACACATAAGATGCTTCATCGCATAGTCAAATAAGTAGCCTGGCAATTTTAAAACTGATTCGTAGATGAATACTTTTGCACAGAGCGCACTGCACACTCTGCACACTCATGAGACGCAGCCATGATTCAGAGCAGAGCACGTGTAGCTATTCAACCATGAAGTTTTCTCCGCATCCCAAATATGTCGCTACAGCTAGCATCTGCCACTTGAAACCTGACAATATACGACATTTACGCAGTCACCGAAAACCGCGAATGCGGATTCGTCGACGAACAAACAACGCAAGCGTTCAAATAAAAAATAAGCTCAGAACAAACCACACAAGCATTCAGCTGTCAAATCAAGCATTCACTCAAGCACTCGTGCAAGCATTCAATCGTACAACTAAGCCATGAACCGAACAAGACTTTACCGAAACAATCAGCCAAGCATTCAAGCGACCAACCAGCACAAAAGACGTTCAATCCACGAGAGCACGCAGAACTGAGCGCAATCTCGCCCCACTCCTGTTACATCAAATGAGACAAGATTTTTTAAAAGAGCAAATTAAGTGGAGTGTCGATACATTCATGAGCAGAGCGTCATCTCGTCAAATGAAGTGTCTCTTAATTTAAGCCGAGGGCGACACAGTCGCGCTTCAAAGGCCGCCTCATTTGAATGCGACGCCGGGAGGATACAATTAGAGGCGGCACAGCCAACCGCCAGGCCTCAAGTCTCACCCCGATTTCCGGTGACAAAAATTAATACCGATTTTCCATGCTAGAATGATAAAAACAGTTTCAGCATATCTGCCCTATCACAAATATTTGCAACGCTATAGTTGATATTTGTCGAGCGAGTCAAGCTTATTTTATAATTACAAGATTTGTGTCTGAGAAAACATCCATACATTTAGCTGATCTGCAATTCATTTGCTAGTTAGTCGCTCCCACCAGCCTTCAACTATATAGTGAGTATAGGGAGACAACCTAGACTTGCATTTGTGAGCACATCATTTGTAGCGGCAATAAATATTGGACAGTCTTGTTTCAGGACCATTAACGCAGCGCCATCCCTTATACCGACAGAGCAGCAAGCGGAGCATACGAGACCGGCGCTAAACCTGCCACACCACGGCCACGGCTCTCGAGAATCGTCATAATGGATCCGTTCATTCATACAATTATCGAACCAAGCGTTCAATATTATTATCAGACAAGGAGAGTTAAACAGCGCCAACACATAAAATATTGAATGTTTACAACTACATATGTATGACATTTAAACTTATCACGGCGGCATTGTCTCTCTTCGTTTAATATGGGCACTTTTAAAGCTGCTTTCTTATTTCCAGCTTAGAATTTGAATGCTTGATGGCTCAAGAAATCCAATTTTCCGAGGCTATCCTAGAAAAAACTAGGAGTCAATTGTGAAGCAAGGAGCGGGAACTTACCAAGAGCAAGATCTAAGCGTTGCAATGATTGCGTTATTGCCTCTTGGGTGGTTAAGAGCGCGCGACGCAATATTGAGCAGCGATGGCAAGGCGACGAAAGCGCTTCGTTAGCAGCAATTAGACCAGGTCACAGACGCTCTAATTGAAACAATCGGAGGTCGTCGATACCAGCGCCGCTTGGTGCAATAATGCCGCTTCTGTGCGCGCACTTTCCCGCCATAAATTGTTTGTCTGAAATTAAATCAAATGAGATACTCCGTTGCAGCGCTCGTGGAACATCGTGTGATAATTTCCTTGAACGTAACTCCTCGTATCGTCTCAAGAATCTCTGGATATCCCACCATTGATTAATTTAACAAATCTACACGAGTGTCTCATTCTGGTTTGATTAAGAGAAATTTGACGTTAATTGCAATTAAATTACAGTTGCAGAACATATTAAATTTGCCTCTTGAATGTCGGTTAACCGAAAATTACACAGAGATAATCAAAATAAATTTTTATCTGAAAGTTTCTATTATTCTGTGATGAGCGATTTTGTCAGGTGATTGATCTGCTGGGACTATTCTGCAATAAATCTTTGACGCGTGTTATGAATTCCAGGAGAATAAAATCGTAGTAAATCTATGTTTTCCGCTGCAACAACACATGTCAATTGATCGCAGAGAAGATCAGGACACGCAATAACGTTTGGTGACGTTCAAACAAGACCTTCATAACAACCAATACGGCTTATAAAACCATTTTCAATAAAACTTCGAACTTTGAAATATTATTTTGGTGGGAAGATACGTCGTTATTCGACGCAAAACAATACAAAGTCCATCAAATGAGCGTGTATATATAGAAGAGCTTCATGGAGCTTTTTATCTATCTTAAAATTCATGTGAGCGCAATATTTTGAAGATTTTGATTTCTTAAATACCAAATATTCGACTCAAACTGAAAATCAGATATTTTTAATAAATATTATAATTTTTAAAAATTATTTTGTCCTTTTGTTCAGAGCCAAACTGTGTCAGGATTATGCGCACAAGGGCAAGAAGTGCATCGTTATTTGGACAAAGCCCTACTAATTTCTGTGTTTGTCATGTCTGTGCTTGGTAACAACTCCCATCTTCTATATTTGACTCTACCGCTTTAGGATCGGTTTTAACCGTTATAGTATCTTCATCGTATCTCAGCGGTTGACATTACAAGAACAATAAAACAAATCGCTAACTTAGCCAACAAAGCTAATTAGCCATTAGAGAAAGTCAGCAGCGAACAGAGAAGCGATCAATAACAGAAAATTACGATATTATGTTCCGTGACGGCAATCCAGGCAATCAGAAGTTAGAGTAAGCATATTTCAGAGGCGGGTTGTTTTGGTCGGCTGGTACAGGATGCTAGCAAAATATGAGGGGCATCTAGAGAACTCTTTGACTCGTCTAACGGATCCCAGTAATCCGCAAGGCTATAAGAACTTGATCTCTGGTTCGTACTAAGACAAACTTTGCTAAGTTGCGGTCACTCGACTCAACTTAGAGTTCCGGCTCCGAGCTCCCGGGATTTGTGAAGCTTCCGTCGCCCTCAGGAAACGCGGGTTGGGGTCGGGGCTCGGGAGTACGGCGAGCAGACGGCGACCGGCCGATCCGGGGACTTATTAATGATCGGGAAATGTTCACAAATGCGGGTGACATTTGATGATTTATTCAGGAAATTGCAAACCATATTTAGTCTGCAAATGAGTGGTATATAAAAAAGTCCTGAGCGGCGGGTGTTCATGAAAATAACTTCCATATCATGGAATCTGAGAAGTGTGATTATGATGAACCTTCGAAAATATCCGAGATATTTTATTAGGACAACAAAATGATTATGGAAAGTTCAAAGTTCAAGAAATTAATTGAAAGATATACGTAAAATAAGTTACCAATAATTGTTGAAAACATTACTTGCATGTGTTCATAGAAGGAGGAGCAGGAGTTATTAGTATATGGATTTGATATTCAATTATGTTATGAAGTGTTTCAGAAAAAATTTTCATGATTTCAAGTAGAAGTTCTGCGATACTTATATAAGAGATGTAATCGTCAAACAATATTAAGGTAACATTATGAGGCAGTTATATAGGTTATATTTATTGTTTAGGCGAATTTGTTTTGTGTTATTAATTTAAGATTTTGACATTAGCGAAGGGAATATGCGGAAGGTAGATGTTGGTAGATCGTTGAGTGGTGGAAAGCCGAAGCAGGCTATGCGGGCTGTGGCAGGATGTGATTTAAATTTAATTTTTAATGGTGGAATTACGCGGCACTGCAAAATGCCAAGATAAGAAGGAATAAGAATAGCATTTTTCATTTCACAACAACGTGATTTCTATGTCGAATAAGGGTGTGAATGAGACATTATGTCATCAAAATTACCTTTCTTCTGAACCCATTAACGTAATTCGTGATTGCGGAGTTCTAAATTCTCAAATAATATTCATTTTTGAGCAGCACCCTTTTGCCTCATCAGTGACAATCTTTTAGTAAAGATTTGCACGTATCTTCACGACACACTGAAGTAATTTATTTGTTAGGACACTTCAACAGTAGATCATTTTGCACATGATATGTTCTGAATTGGCAGGTCGAAAGGTTCTCTGACACATTAACTGGGACCATACTAAGAAAAAATTACTTAAGAGCTCTTAAATCCATCAGCCAATTACTGACGGCTTTTCATGATGAATCCACCAGTCATAGACTATAAATCGGACGCCAAGTGTACTTAAGGCGCTACGTATACTTTAGCGAGTTTTGATAAAAAGTTGCGAGTTGTTCATCTAGCAAGTCCATAAGTCGTTTGAGCAAGTAAGGACATTATTGATGCATCATTGATGCAAGTTAGACATCATTGATGCAGGTGTACACATCATTAATGCAGGTAGAGACATCATTGATGCAAGTGTACACCTGTCTCTTATACACATCTAGATGTGTATAAGAGACAGGGTGAAGACATCATTGATGCAGGTGAAGACATCATTGATGCAGGTGAAGACATCATTGATGCAGGTGAAGACATCATTGATGCAGGTGAAGACATCATTGATGCAGGTGTAGACATCATTGATACAGTCGAAGACATGAGATGGAAGTAATAACGTCGCGGCAACTGGTCCTTTACAAAGCGCGTGGTCGCCAGAGCGAAACGAGGCAGACCCGCCCTGCGCATCCGGCGCCTTGCACCTGCCACAGCTGCATGCCGACTGTTACAGGTGCTGGCTGTCTATGCGCTGTTACAGGTGCATGTGGACTGCTACAGGTACATGCCGACTGTACGCTGTTTCAGTTCCTTGCCGACTGTTCGCCGTTACAATCGCACGCCGATTTCCGTGATTTTTGAACTGTAATCAATTGGTTGTACTGCCGTTAATATACATAGCCGCAGAGACAAGTCAGTATATTTTTTGCTTCAGTTTTATCGAATAAAATATAACAATGTAGAAGAAAATCAATCGAAAAAATAATAAATTAACATGAAGGACCATCAGACAATGCATACTGGGGAGTTTCAAAGAATAAATGGGTAGTACATATGAAAGGCAAGCACTCACTTAGGATCTGCGTAGGTGTGGGAGCTGCGTGATGTGCCACTAAATTACGTGACGCGTAGATGACAGAACTTAACACAACACGCGCACCGCAACAAGTCAAATTAAATTGTCAACAAATCACCAGGACTTGCCGAGAATTATGACGATTCCGCCAACCATGTCACTTTTCCATCTAATCAAAAATTACTCTTTTATGCTTAGTACTTTATAACTGTTCAAGTAAGTAGTAACTAGTAAGGCATACGAAAATAATCACCAAGTAAATATATTAAATTGTCTACAAATTACCAGGACTTGCCAAGAACCATGACAATTCCGCCAACTATGACACTTTTCTATCTAAGCAAACATTACCCTTTTATGCTTTGTACTTTTAATTGTTCAAGTAAGTAGTAAGGCATACGAAAATAATCACCCAATTAAGTAAAGGTATTCATTGAGAAGACATATTTTTACTGTATGGTAAGTAAACAAAATAAACTGTGCTTCGTCTGACACAAACCGACTCCACCTCTTTATACTCGAGAATCTAAATAGCAGAAGTCTACTTAAGATAGAGGGCTGGATTTTTTCAAGTGCAATGAAAGGTTGAATATCAATGACGGGTTGAATATCAATGATGGGTTGAATATCAATTAATGATGGGTTGAATATCAATGATGGGTTGAATATCAATGACGGGTTGAATATCAATGACGGGTTGAATGCGTAGAGACAAGCTACACCCTCACACGCTAGCCGCGCGTGGAAGTTGCGCCTTGGAAGAAGATCCTTCCTTTCCGGCGACTCCACCTACACGGCCTTGCAGTGCATGCTGGATCAGTGTTAGCGCTGCATCACCGCCGCAACAGTTGATCAGAACAACAGATTCATTTGTTCCAACAAGACAATAATTCATTCGAGCAACACAATCACTCATTCGAGTAACACAATAATTCATTCGAGCAACACAATCACTCATTCGAGCAACACAATCACTCATTCGAGAAACACAATAATTCATTCGAGCAACACAATCACTCATTCGAGCAACACAATAAAAAGAAAAAATCCAACTCCTTGATACTACTTTTTTTCATTTCCTTCATAATATACGCACAATCTAATATAATGAACCAGTTATATTTGTAATGTAGACTTGCTTTTGCAAACGAGAAGTGCGTGTCATCAGTGTTTGAGAGATCACACGACGGGAACGTAATGGGGCTAGACAGTTTCCACTCTAGCTAACGCGTTAAAAATTTACTGATATTCTCCCTCACTAAATTTACGGATACTGTCTATCGCTAAGTTTACAAACATTGTTATTCTATCGTAATTTACGATTCTATACGAATTCATCAAACGACGTAAATGGTGTAATGTAATAAAATGCGTGAAAGTTAATGAATTGCATCCTATAGGTTCAAAGTTTAAAAGTTATGAGCGAACCAAAGCCGAAATTTATAAACGTACTTCGCAGATAAACAAAAGACGCCGCATCGTCGTCGGTAATCGTCATTGTAGATGGGAGAAGCTCTCGTGCGTTATAATGCGAGCTTAGGCGCGTGACGCTTGACATGACGCGTGGAGCAGAAAGAGACGCGTGGCGGAGATCGGTACATCAGGCGCAGAAAGTGACGCGTGTGCTGAAAATGACGCGTGGCGCTGAGTGTGGCGCAGATGTGACGAGCGGAGCGATGAGTGAGGTGTGGCGCAGTGACTGACGCGTGGAGCAATGAGTGACGTGTGGCAATGATAGAATCTATTAAAGTTTAATTCATTGCAAAAATAGGAAATTAAACAATTATATCACCAAAACTGAATCAGTTTAATTATGGGGTAAATCCGATATCAATTCTCCGGATATCATTAAGAAATCGCTAACAATCTATAATTACGTTAACCACTTTCTCTACCATCGTCGTAGTGTCTTACAGCTTCAATTCAAGTGACAACGAAGTGAAAGCTGTCAAACGATATCGAATGTGAAAACCAAATTATTTCGATTTCCTAGGAATTCGCATGTGGTGTCTCTTTCTAGAGTCACGCCAGCCAGAGCCTCGCTCGTGTACCATGGAGTGCGTGCTCTGAAAACTCGGCAAGACATCCAAGACATTTCGAACGCGAACTGAACAGCAGAGGAAATGCCGATTAGTGGTCATTCGCTGGTAACTTGTAACGAATTTGTTAGTCTGAGAGGCCAGCATGCAACACATATTACAAATTTATCAATCATCAATAATATTAATAATTATTCCTTCGACATTTATACGAATATTTAAAGAATAATTATCAAGTTTTTCACGAATTAACGAGCTACATATGATGCAGCTGCAGGCCGTAAGCGGTTTATGGAGCGTCCTGAACCTACTTCAGAACCAACAATCTATCTAAGGTCGAGGACTTATCAGATTTAACTGTCATATTTAACTCTCGTATCTCAGAATCAAAACTGCTTCTTTACGGTCGACCGCACGCAACAAATCGCGCTACGATATTAAGAGTTTTGTGAGAGGGTGAGGGCACGGGATCAAAGGTTTCAATTGTAATTAAATCTGCCACACTCGAGCTCAGTCGTGCCGAGTGCAAGTAAAACTCCTCTCAAGCCACTTAATTAGACCGACGGCCGCAGTTCCCCCGATCTGGGAGGGAGAGAAATCATTGATATCTTCGGCGCAGGCGGAATAATCTGCTCGCCGACTAGTCGGTAGCATAAGTCGGTGTCATCGTAGCAATACTGCGACATTTTCGGTAATCTCGTTCATATATTTGTCAAGACAATTGGCATTATCGAAATACCCTACCGGTCATCGTATGTCACTGTCAAAATTGCAACTATTACGCGTCAAAAACTCATATGAATGTGCCGCTACCTTGATTCAGCACATGACACTTATTCATTTTAGCTTGAAATTAATCATAAACATTCAAGCATCACACGAGTTACGGCCGTGATTTTCACCGTACACATGGTGCTTCTGCAAGGATGGATTTTGTAGCGCGACGAAGCGCAAAAGTACACATATAACCAACAGGAAAAAATAATGCATCAAAAATTGAGACAATAATACAGCAAATAATGAATTTGTAACTGGAAACCCGTCACCACAATATCATAGCACAGTTTTACGAATATATCTCTCATCACAAAGCTGGAACACAACACCACACATCACAAAGCTGGAACACAACACCACACATCACAAAGCTGGAACACAACACCTCACATCACAAAGCTGGAACACAAAACCACACATCACAAAGCTGGAACACAATACCTCACATCACAAAGCTGGAACACAACACCTCACATCACAAAGCTGGAACACAAAACCACACATCGCAAAGCTGGAACACAAAACCACACATCACAAAGCTGGAACACAATACCTCACATCACAAAGTTTAACCAAAATACAACACAATACAAAGTTGGGTAAAGCATTAAGTTTGGAAGAAGCAGCAGAGGAAACGGCCCACGGAAAGCAGCAGTCGGAAAAGTTTTCTGCAGGACGATCCATGCTTGAGCAGCCGCCAGTGAAACTGCAAGGAGATAAGACTGTAGCTTTTAGGACTTGTTCAACTCGAGGGTTTTTTGGAGCCCGTAGCAAGACAATTTGGGGGCGGTTTGGTATAGGGTAAGTCCATATACAAGGCAATGCTAGGCAAATTAGAAAATTTAGAAAATGGGTGAAACATTGGTCCATTCAAGCAAAATCATGTGAAAGAATGTAACCGAATTATGCACGCGATACTCATAGAAAGGGATTGAGTGATTTTTTCATCACTTCGAAAGCGAAAGGAGTCCAACAAGCGTTACTAATAACTTTCCGTTGAGGTTCCAATCTAAATTTTACCTAAATTAGGTTTTTAAACTCTAAAATGCAAAAAATAGTTGACTAGCAATTAAATAAATGCGCAAAACAAAACGGAAACTCAAGACTGTGCAACGATATATTAACCCTTAATCGTAAAAGTACGTCATTCGCAAGCCCAGACACAAAAAACTGGACACTAATTCGATACCATTCTTACATTTCCTGACTACGGACGCAAAGATGTGTAAAATAAAAATATATATTCTATTGATATAAAATATAAACAATTTCATTGGGAAAACCCTCATTACAAGAAAATATTGTCCGACTCAACAGTTGCCTTCAAATGTTCGATGGTCGGCCACCGGAAACCCACTTGTGAGCCTTCAAGTGAACGGTGCACAAGGCAAGTTTTCAAATATATTTATTTCTATAATCCAAAGCTACTTTGCCTCGGGCGAGCGTCTGGAGTGAGCATCAAAGAGCTGGTGAGTCGTTAGCAGGCGGCCTCAGCAGACAACATTGATAGCTTGGCGATACTGCTGAGTAGAGCGAGGCAGCTGCACGGCAACGCTACAATAACTGAAATAGCAAGCATGGAAAACGAACTGCAGGTGGATTTAGCAACTCAGACAGCATTATTAGATTACAGTTAGGAAATTCTAACCAAAGCAGTGGAATTAAAATATTGATAAGATGTATCAACTGACGCTCATTTTAACATTATTAAACTGTTACTTATGACTCAAAACACAAGATAAACAGAAGTTACTTCGATTGGACTGGAATAATCCTATTTGAAACCTCCCGCATAATCCAAGTGAAATAGCAAGCAGCTTAGCCACAGTGAGATCTGTTTCGCAGATCAACGTCGAAGGCCCTTCACGGAGTGGACAGTTAGAGCCAAAACTAGGAGTTCCACCGCTGATATTTGGGCTGGGCGTGAGAAAGAGACACTTGTGCTTCAAGCCTAATGCCTTGCTATGAAAACTGACGCGACTTCTAAGCACCGTAATGAGGAGTTTGCTCTAGCCTGAATACGCAGACCCAACACAGCTCGGTATGTTCGGTGCCACAAATCTGTTCACATACGCACAAAATGTTAGTAAATTTAGCTACTAAATAAACGTGTTCCGAACCACACCAAGTCCGCACATCGGGTATACGTTTGTGGCATTTTTAGCCAGTTGATCAGATGTAGGATTCTCCGAAAAAACATACCTACCATATTTATGTATAAAATTTATTCTTTATATTAAAGGCTACCTAGCGTGTTAAGATCATCAATAAACGCGCTCTGAAACAAATTTTTAGAAGAATCCAACAGTTTACTTAACTTTCACTTCACTTTATACATAGTAGGGGTACTTTTGATTCAAATTTTAAGTACAAACCAAGAGTTCGTTTACCGCACACTTGACTGCTTACTATGTAACTCAATTGCCCGAAATTCTCAGGCAACGAGCGTGTTCGGAGACCGAGAATGTCAACAAAGAGGGGACGGTGGCGACACGAGGCGCCGGGGTGCTGATGTTCATTAAGATCAACACTTAGGAAAAATATGGGTAATATTTTACAAGTAGTGACGCACTTTCTGCATGTAAAACTGATACACCCATATGCCGGGCCAGACTGGGTCAGGCTGACCCACAGAGGAGCAAAAACTGAATCGCTATTTTGGCAAAATGGCCTTCATTTTTTGAGTATGTTCTTGCAAATCTAGAAGGGAGTAAAAAAATTATCACCGCGTCGACTGCAGGAATATATTTCAGAATATCGTATCATCTTTCACGAATAAAATTTGTCAATTGAGAGACGTTTCAATGGAAAAATATTGCAGCGTGTAAATTAAAATGTAAATATCTCAGTTTAGTTGATATGAAAAATAAATTCAAAATAACGATAAGGATCAACTTGACTAACGAGAATAAATCTTTGACCACCAAGTTAAACAAATTCGCATTAGTAAAAAAACGCTTGAGACGCCTTGAGGAAAAATGTAAAATTCTGAATTTCTACTTAGAAATTATAAGAAAATAACTGAAGGAAATGCTGCAAAACTTCAGTAACCGAAGAAAGATTTTGAGAGAGATTAATAAACCAAAATCATTAAGTGTTTAAATTAATAAAAACTTAATAACTTGTAAAATAGAAAATAAACAAAATTACAAACCTGCACAAAAACAGCAACAATACAAACAGTTAACAGAAAAAGTTGAAGTAAAGAACTGAGCCTGGCACAGATCTCTCATCAGCCAAGCGTACGCCCAGAAGCCCGTCAAGACCGGCAATTAGCATGACAATGTTGCGATTCCTTTTGTTTTGCAGCACACTTCAGTGCAAAAGCCGGCGCTATAATGACCTCAAAAACACACAGATAATTATTACTCTTATTCTTCTTCAGCGACAGTTTCCCCGTAATGAGAAAATAATTAAGTCCTCTCTCTATTATAGAGAAATGAACCTACTCATGCTTGCACGTCATTCATGACGCATTTTAATAGGTTTTTATACCAAGTGAAAGGAACACGTTTTATAAGTCATGGTTCTATGAGCGATATGGTGAATGAATTCATTCTGCGAATCTAAAAAATTGCACTCAACATGCACGTCAAGTAGTAGTATTAATTATCGCTGGCAATTTAAAATTTCCGTTGGTGTTTAGTGACATCGGATAGTGAATATGTAACGTACAGAAAATTGATACGTGACGGAAATGGGGTCCTTAAAAGGAAACTAAGCCATTGTATTATCAAACTTTAAAAATATATCTCGACTAAAGCAGAACAAAAATTCCAAACTTTAATTGTGCTTGTACATGAATTGTACATGTTAAGAAAAATGTATTCAATTATTTAAGCTAATGAGAATGACTGAATTAATTACGGGAGTCAAACCCACAATAATGACAATTGGAGCCTTTGAGGCTTCTATGCGCGGTGTTTACTCGGGCTCTTCTGATATGAGCGGCAGCGCTACAGAATTTTTGTGGCACCACGGAGCGCACTTGCTAGGGATCGTCACAAGCGATAAATTATATCAAAACAAATGCTTGAAGTTGGTGTCTGAGACATGAGTGTCTGTGGGGCGAGCTTATCCTCTTACCACGACAATGAGCCGAAATTGGTCTCAGTGTGAAGCGAGGAACAAATATCACGTGTGTGCGTATAACTGTGAAAATAACAACTTGTCTAAAAGTCAAATGAATCTTTTGAACAACAAAAGTAGTAACATTTATACAATGAAAAGCGTACATCAATTTAAAGTGTGCTCTTTTATTTTTCAGAATGATGTGAAATTTTATAGCACATGATATATGCATAGTATTTATGTTTATGTTTGTTCCATTGGGAAAGACAACGCTAAAAAATACCGACTCGACGATACGGCCTACGCAGGCACTGAAAGAACTTCCGTTGATGAAACCAAAACACACTCCGGCTCAGTTTTAATTCAGAGACAATACCTGCTGTTTCATAATGGCGGTGTTTAGACTGCCTGATTACGGGCATGATAACAATAAGCGTTAGTTAGCACTTCAATGTAACGAAGAGCTATGGCAAAACCAACGTGATATTTTGTTATCAAAATGAAGGATTTTTGTAGCTCGTGGAGAAAAAAATGATTCGGCATTTTAAAACAGAATAAAAAAATCCTTGTCTCTAAAATAATACCTTGAAATTTAAAAAGGAAGAACTAATTAAGTGGAAATGAGTTATCGCTCACTGCTCGAGAGCTGCTGTATAATTCCATAACAAGCAGTGCAATAAGTTTTGAATACATTAATATGATAAAAATCGCATAAAGGATAACCAAATTTATTTGCCTGCTTTAGTCTCGCAAAGTTTAATAAAATGTAGAAATATTCCTGAATAATTCTTCATTCATGCGGCAATCAATCGTCAGAGTAAATTCTAATTTAGGAGAGCCATTTAAATAAGAAAATTAAGTTCTCTACGCCTCTCATAAGCAAACAGATGCTAATTATGAAGAATTTACGTGGGATGTAATTTATTTAATAGCGACATATTCCCTTTAACGGAGTTTAACCT
This sequence comes from Hyalella azteca, assembly GCF_000764305.2. Taxonomy (NCBI): domain Eukaryota; kingdom Metazoa; phylum Arthropoda; class Malacostraca; order Amphipoda; family Hyalellidae; genus Hyalella; species Hyalella azteca. The sequence goes on from NW_025932756.1 coordinate 810,374, forward strand.
TTTTTCTTAACGACCACAACGATCGAAGACTAAAAGCTTGCTTGAATCGAAGACTTCAATTACAGGCGTGTAGATTAATTAGCCTTGACACTAAAGATGAGTCGAATCATTTAAACTTAACACGCAACCAAACAGCGGCTAATGCGTTGAGTACGCGCGTGAACGACAGCACAAACAAATTAATGGTGTTATTATAGAGCATGAAATGAAGAAAACTTCTTTGATGGACTTCACGGCAACGTCAAATGAAGCTGATGACAAGAGGCAGCTGCTGCGCCGGTGATCAACGTAAATTAAATTTGCAAAATTACCAAACGTTTTATTCATTCTCTGCATGATAGCTATCAAGAATACAACTATATAGTGATGGACTGAATATTTTGCATTCAATATTCTTCATTGTAACTTTACCTTAGATAAAACAATAAACCACTTGCCAACATCACGAACAAATTTAAAGAACATAAAATAAAAACATCGTACGCTGTGATTGCTTAAAGTGCTCTAATTTGCACATAAGAGACAGACGGCACACACAAATAAGAGGTCTCATTCTGTGTCCCGCACTCCACCAAGAAGAGCACGACGTGAACTATGAAAGCTGTGGGTCAGACTCTTGCAGGAGTTCGGGACACAAACTTACGGTGCTCGGCAGCAGCAACAACCTCACCTAGTGATATAAGACCGATTCATCAGCTATTGCAAGAGCTCATTGCGCTTAAAAATCAGCCGACTGTATGAAATCATCGTTTTTCTGATATACGGGTTCATACAGTCCGACGCACGAGTGGATTTTACAGGTGAAAAATGTCGTTACGTAATAAAATCAGGAAAAATTCTAAAAATTCAGCTGCAGTAATGTAAAGATTATAATCTTACAAGTTACAACAGCCATGCACCTTTTACGGTGTTAGTTTCAGCTGACGAAATGTGAATCGAAAAGCTAAAAATCAATGAGCCACAGCCAAATTAACTGTTGGAATGAACTGTTAATTTGCAACAAACACGTTTGAGGATGGATTAGTGTGATTCACATGTTACCGTTCTGTAGTTGCGCGAGCAACAATCATGATTGCAGTTAGGCAGACAATCAATAGGCTTCAATTAGAAATTTTGGAGCAGCAGCGAAGTTGATTCCCCAAAATCCAAAAAATCACAAAATCCAAAAAATTTCCCAAAATTTTGATCACAGTACGAGTATAGAAATTCGCACCGTAATACATTCCTAGGACACAGACAGTCTGCCACACGGCCAGGAGTTGCGGTCAAATCGACAGCTGAAATGTCAGAAACTTAAGTAAAGTTGTGGCAGCGATCGCTCACAGGCGAGCAGGCAAGGCTCGAAATGCCAACTTTCGATGATGAATCGTTGCCAATAATGCAGCCGTATTATGTGCGACAAGAATCTAACGCATAGTGGTACAATCAGGCTCAGGAAACTTGGTCGAGGAGTGATTGGACATGGCACTTCAACTCGTGGAGGGCGATTATTCATGGGCTATTTATCGATAACGAATCAAAGCTCTTCAAGTTTGACTCAATCAATACGTATGTAACAAACATAGGATTTAATCTCAAGAATTGCAAGAAGCTACGATGCATTTCTCAGGAAATTATGTAAAAATCAGTTATCCCCTTAAAAATTGCGAACTGTCACAAAAAGTTGGAGAAAATGAAAAGATCATCAACCCAATTATCTAAAAGTGACTAATAATTGGAAACTGTATATGCATGGTGTGAAAACTCGCCTGCACATCATATAATCAGTAATGTCCTTCGCCAATCCAACTTCCACCAATAATGTATTTCCGACATTTTTCAAGTAGCAGTTACTCCAACAAGTCTTTCGGTTTTCGAAGAAATTATATTCTAGAAAACATATTTCTCGGGTAAACACGAAAAACAAACAATTACAGTCGCACTTTGTGCATTAAATAAACTTTGTGGTCTAAACTATTGAAAATTCCAGAAAGAGAACGGAATCGTCCGCAATAATTAGTATAGCAAAACATTGTAAGCAGTAGGACAGAAATATCTTACCTGTACCAAGAAGAATAAAGATGAGCGGTAGCAGCAGCGGTGCCCAATGATAGCTGTAGGCCTGGCTGTAGGCGTGGTGCTGGGCAGGTTTGGGGCGGGCACACCGAGTGCCCATATCGACCCTCGGGCAGCGTTCCATACCCTCACTACCATGCCCTCTCGAGGCCATCAAACTTGAAGGGTTGCCGTCTAACTCATCAGCAAAAGAGAGCGTTTGGCCGGTGTAAACAAGACTAGTTTTCACCGTTTCAGACATCACGAGCGCGGAATCGCATTTGCTCTGTTTCTTCGCATAAGAAGTGCAAGCGTCCGGCCGTGCTCCACGTTCATATTCTGCACGATTATAATTGTTTGCATTTAACTCCACATTGCTTCCAGATGATAACTTGGCTTTGTTATAAGTATGCAAAGAGTCTCGTCTGCAGGTTGATATAAATGAAGGTTTTGGGGCAAGTTTGTAAGCATTCATATCATCCATATTTCCCAAATATCGAGTCTAAAACACAATGAACTGAGCTTAAAATTTCAAATAGTTGGCCTAGAAGAGCTTTATACGGCTTATTTCCGACCGCTACGTCGCCTACTATCATTCCGTAAACTTCATTTTCGGAATAGAGATCAAGATCATGAAGACATTAATTCTCTTAAAATGGAGCGTATTTTGCAGCTTCTCTATTGGAGAAGCTGCAATCAGAAGATGATAATGTTCATTATCCTACACTCCACAACTTGCTGAAGTTTCATTACATGCGACAATTTATACACTCATTATTGTACTTGACTATATAACAGTACGAATTCGATATCTCATTCACCTGAAAATATTCATTTGCGTGCTGTGCTAATTTTCTTATGGGAATCTGCAAAAATTAAATTTTAAGGCATTTGCTAAGTGTAAAAGTGTTGGAGCCAAGTGCACAAGGAATTACTCTCAGCCTGACCTAACATTTATATGCAAAAGATTTGAAATTCTTTACTTTATTCGTTCGCTTCAATAAAAAATAAATAAAATTTAGCAATAATTATCTTAAAAGAAATCATAAACATTAAGATGTCTGATGAACGATATCACATTTTAAACTCGAAAACTATCTAAACTATTAAACCATCTTGATAGAAACGTACATTCTTAATTTGATTAGTTTTAGATGGCAGAATTTGCTGATTTATACTCGTGCGATAAATGACCAGAGAATTCGTTGCAAAAAAAAGTGCAAAAAATGGGAGTTTAGAGTAACTCTTCAATCTACGAATTTTGCTTCACAGAAGGTTGTATGTAGACTTCTTTATTATTTGGATTACATGGGAGTAATTGTAGTAACATCTTTGACTTTGAACTGCCGTTTCTCCTGCTATCTGAGACAAGTTCATAACCAGACCAGGTCTAATATATGTATGACAAAAAAGCGAATTCATCTCAAGATCATTGATGAATTGAACATGCTTCATGACGTCAAACCCTGGAATATACGCAACAACGGTTACTGCAAAGAAGCGAGAGTTCTACAAGAGACCGATATAGTCTAGATTCTAGAATTTTACTTCAAAGAACGTTGTAGACTTCTTCATGATTTGAATTACATCCGAGAGGCTGGTGTAGTGTATAAATTTTGCTTCAAAGAAGGTTGTAGACTTCTTCATCATTTGGACTGCATCGGACAAATTGGATCAAAAGCCAGGACACCGATCCACTGTCTCGTTAGCTACCTTCAACCTGGAAGGCAGGTGAACCACATGAGACAAGCTCACAACCAGACCGTCACTCGCATTGTGCTGGAAGAACCCACCAGCATCTTCATCATGCAGAGGCCAATCAATCGGCCGACGATGGCTGACCTCCTTATCTCTGCGGTCGCTGGCTACATGTATCCTAACTACCTGATTTGTCGGAACTTTAGGATAGTTTTCAGAGTGATTTTTCTTATTCGAAATTTTAATGTAGTATCCTATTTACGTATATTATGTCCTTATTTTTGGCCAAAATTTCAATATTTAATGCTTCTTGTAACTTGAAAAGGAATTTTTGTTGCCTTAGAAACGTCGTTAATAAACTAAAACTACTTCCTGATATGTGCCTTTCGATCTACGTACCAACGTCATCTGAAGAATTGTCCAACTCTCTGTTAATTGAAATCGATTAATTCTATGGTCATTCATAGCTCACATAAAAATCTTCCTTTGCTATGCATGTATAAAAATTATGAGCTCGTCTAAGAACATATGAAAAATATTTATCTAACACATCTAGTCAGCTCTTTTCTCTTATTCCTATCAGTGTTGTGCAACCATCTCATTCTCTAGGTTCTTGTCGACGCGAAATGTAGTTTTGAAGATTGCATGCATAATGATGATCGTTAATGCACCAAGAATGTATTATATTATTTCAATGACAGCCTAGGCCAAGTTATTTTGTTTACAAGTGAGAGGCGCGTTATTGAACTCCAATCATCCATTATTCATAGCCGTATTAAAATTGTAATTTAGGCGAGGAAAGTGTTATTTGCAATGAAAGGAACGAGGATAATTTGCAGGAGCGTGTGTATGCCCACATTATCAATTTTCAAATTGGTTTATTGAAAGAATTAAATTCTTATATACAACAAGCGAAGCCAATTTATTCAACAAGGTATCATAATTTTCGAACCATGAATGAGCTGAACGAAACTTTCCGTGATTAGCGATGCTAAAAAATTCACCAGAAATATTTCAATCAAATGAGATAAAAAATCAAACGGTAAGCAGTCGCAAACAGTAACAACTAAATTCCAAAGTACATCAGATAATGAAATAAGATGACGAGGATCAACCTAAATTATCTCAGGTTCACCACAAGGACGTTAAAGTTGAGGTAGCAAACGAAAGACACTTTTTTCTTGTATAAAGAAAAAACAGACATTTAAATTTAGGAAATATTCAGAGAGACGAAGAAGTTAATACAGTAATTACTAGCGAAATTTTGTCCCAGGAGAAATTACAGAAAATGAATTCAAGTTAAATTTAAATAAGCAGTTACTTTGAATGAAAACCATGACAATTGAAACAATGAAAACCAATAAGTATATACCGGTACGTCAACTAGCAATCAAAATTTCCAAATAAGACTATTTATACTAACACAAAATATACATCCATTCATCAATTATAAGGAAATTACTACCAAATGCTGCCATTTGCAAATATAATCCTTGAAGAAATTTTTCTAATGTCGAAATCATTCATGAAGTTCTCAACAAAAAGCGGAGCACACAGGATTTACATCAGCTACTAAAGCTCAACTCTTTTGAAGAGTTGAATGCTTATTTGTCTTCAAAATTTCGCCAATGAATGAATGGATGAAGGCAACTTCTAATTAGAATGAGGATAGACCGTAATCATGATCGAAATATTCATAGTTTAAACATGGACAACAACTCCTACCGCCAATGGCGATAACGTCACAACACTTAAGTCGCCGGCCTTCAATAAAAACGATCTTTTTTATGAACAAAACCGAACCACATCTTTGAAGCGTGATCGAAACAGCTTCATAGTCATCATGTGGTCATAAACCCATACAAATTGTAGTTTTAGTTTTGACCAGTGTTATAAATACAGTTTTTTGTGGCGAGCTGCGAGGTAAGTGCAGTATATCTGCGAGTGGCGACTCCTGTTGAATTGACGGTGGACAACTCCAGCTGTCAATGATGCCTAGCCTGTAGGCTCCAGCATGAACCGCGGATAAGTGAAAACTGGTAAGCTCCAAAGCAGAGAGAGGTAGATCCAGACCGTCCAGTAATACGGTATTGGAAATTTCTAGGCAAAATTTGGCAAAAAAAAATCAAGATGAAAGGTTTGATTCTTGAGGGAAAATTTTTTTTGTTACTTCGTGAATGCTACTAGACACATTTATAAGTCAGGTAATTTTTAATATGGTGATTCTGAAATCGCACAATGTTAGGCGGTATCACAGTTGACAAAAGCATACAAGTCTAATTACAGCTTACAGGACTAAAGTTGTCACGGAAATTGTAAGTTCTTATAGTCAAAATTGAACTTCACAAAAGTACTAGATTGGGCTAGTAAGAAAACGTGCCCTATCATTTATTCAAATCAAGTTAGAGAATAAACGCATCGAAGTCGGGACTTGCTTGCAGGGGCACGTGGACGATCGGAGGCTAAGGACGCACACCCACCACGTACGACGTCGACCGCCACACTGACACTCTGCAGAAGGAGCCGCTCTCCGCGCAAGCGGAACCTTTCGAAAGATTATACCAGAACCTGCCAAACAAATCATATACGTTTCTTCAGCTGATAATAAAAAATTCAGTCATTTCAAAACCAGTCACTGTGCAGCGAAAAAATGCGGACGATAAAGTCTGACGGTCGCTAATCACAAGAAATAAAATACTGAAAAATATACGTTTAAAAATTACTTTTTGAAGACAACACTTCTAAAGAATCCAGTGTCTCCAATGTTAAAGATGTACCATGAAATTCTCATATTAATTTCGAATATTAAAAAAAGTAATTTTTCATTTTTTTTTATTTATAAATTTTTCTTCAAAATTATTTATTCTGTCAATTGATTCAGGCATTGCCTCCGACTTCACACAAGTGTGCAAAATTTTAGATCAATTGGACAGGTAAAAGTGAGTCAAATATCAGTTATAAGATTTGTAGCTGACAAAATTATTTTTTCAATTTTTTAATATTGGAAAAAAAAATTTTAAATCATTTATTTTGTCATTTGGTTCTTGTATTGTCTCCAACTTTACGCATGTGTGCAAAATTTCACATCGATAGGATAAGTAGAAGTGTGCTAAATTTTGATTATAAGATATGTAGCAGACAGACAGACAGACAAACAAACAAGAAGTGAAGTTGAAGAGAAGTGTTGTAAAAAAAATTTCTAAAGTTGAAAATTATTTTATTCTTTCGATTTTAATTTTTTTACAAGTTGGAATGCAGATGTGCGCTTTACTTTAAGGCGTTCAGAGACTTTTACGCCCAGCATTTAACACTAGATCCCCCAAAATAGTTTTATCGAAACTTGGTTCGTCGACCACCATGCAGGTTCTTGAAGCCTTGCGCTTGCAATGGAACTTCGCAAGCACTTCCTTGTGCTTCGTTTGATTTAGTTCGTATTAGCATAGGACCGCAATCGGCAAGTGAGGAGACGCGGATAGGAAGCACCGAGATGTCACACGCAATGTCTTCCTCATGCTAATGAAATATGACAAATGGAGGCAGCGACCAAACTACTTTCTAACGATTCGTCTTGCGGAGACCATTACCCTCATTTATGTGAGGATGAGGAAAGAGATAATAATAACATGGTAATCAGTAGCAGGCAATGTATTATTTTGTTTGCATTAATATAGTTCAATGCGTCCAATATATATTTATGAGAAGGCTGTTTTCATTAACGCATTACTTTTTAAAACGCAATATTCCTTGTGCTTACCGTTGTATTCAGATATTTGGATACAAAATCTTGATACTTTAGATTGTATGTGTGCAGTCATCTAATTCAGGCGAAATGCTTGCAATTCGTGAGCTATCAGCTTCTGAAAAAAACGACGAATGCGCGGTAGCGCTCGTCTGCGTGTAACGTGACAACCCACTAGGAAAATGACGTTGGAACAACGCATAGTCAACGGTAATTCAACCAAACAACGCCTATTTCAACGTCGTTTGCCTGGTAAGAAAGCATGAAATGGAACCAAAGAAGACAGCGCTGCTCACTTCACAGCAGCCCGGCCGTTCATCACGAGCGTGGCAGTAAATTTCGACCGCGTTTATCGGCAGCGCCCGCATGATGAGCGTCGATGCACCCCTGCTGATGAATGGACGCTCAATAAATGATTTACTAGGAAATATTCAATGTCGGTATTTGTCTTCATGGACTGTATGCAAAAAATATATATATAATTATGCAGTATTTTCTTGAACTTGAATTAAAATGTGTGGAACAATTCTCATCATGGTTATTGTTGTTGACTTATGGTCACATTCTAGTATCAGAAAGCGTCTTCAGTGACTTCGCTGCCGCTACGTATCAACAAATGATCAATGTGAAAGTAACGCATCCTGACATTTTTTATGACAATAAAACGTCTCTAAATAATGACTCTTATTTTAATAGCTAAGCATCCACATTTATATTGTATTCCTTTAAACAATGAATCTTTCGATACATGACGTTGATAAAGAGTGCATTTTCTTGCAATAAATTGTTGTAAAAGTTTCCTGTAGTCAATATCTGGTACTACACGATGAACTGCGTTGTTCTTTTCTTGGATCGTTACTATCCATCAACGTGTAATGAAGACCAAGGCCTGACCGCACTTTGAGCGACCCTGATCACAAGAAACTTGTTTCGACAATGTGTCGAAAACAAACGATATTTTTGTATGCATGGAGGCGCACAAGAAGCTCCAGGGGCCTCGCCCCCCTGGTAAGAACGTGCTTTACCTTGGATCATCGCCTTTCTCTACAATCCGGCAATATCATGCAGAAACACCTAAAGCCTGCTAGATTTTACAGAAAAATTATGTATGCAGAATATGGAGGTGCAGATATGCGGTGTCTGGTGCGACATCACCGTTTACACGGAAGCCGCCATGCAACGACTCGTATACGCTCTGAAGCGGGACTTTAACAAATCGTTGTGATTTCCATGCTTGGGAGTTTTGAAAAATCTTCTAGCTAAGGTTGTGTTGAGGTTTAGCATCGTGCATGTCAATGGCAACAAAAAATCCCAGTCTCTTCTGCGAATCGCGCCTAAATTGAGTTCCGGAAAATTCACATCAAAATTATTTAAATTCTTCAAGAATCTGAACTACTTCGTTCAAAAGTTCCATCAGAATTAGTTAACTTCTTCATAATTTTGAATTAATAATTTCTCATCACATTTTCTTGATACGTTCACATAACGGTTCGATCAGAACCCAATTCTCGCACAGCGAGATCAATACTAGAGGCACAATCGATACACGAAGGCTATCTCGTTCAGACCAAAGATGCGTTGGCATGTAGATCGAGTATCTTTTGTGCGCCGCTTTCCCCAGGGAAAGAAATAGAAGTTGGTGTGAAGTGAAGGAGTGCAGGCAGGCAGAGCCATGGACGTTTTGTATGCATAGGCCAAGCAGGCGTGGTAAGTGCTCGCAGCGCCAAGCTTGAGTTGTGGCCACTCCAGATTAGGCAAAGAGAGAACCTAGAACATGTCCTGCATTCTCCGAACCTGGCCTTCAAAGCCCCTACTGCAGTCCACTTATTATGCTCGTATACTCGTCACTTCCCACCCAAGTCGCCATGCTTTCGAATAAAATATGTTTTATTTTCTCGTCTACTACTCTTTTTGAGGATTCATAGGCTACTGCAGTAGGAGTAAGGTTAATGGCACTTTATTATTCCGTTTGTACAGTCCCAAGCTGTACTGCATTTAACTTGTATTTTGCAAGTCTGTATCCTATGGTCCCAGCTACAGATTTTCAAGCGACAAAAATATTACATTAAATTATTTGCTCATCAATTTTGATCGATAGGAAAGAACAAATGGAAATGAAAACCTTTACATCCGCAAAAAAAAGTTGTAAAAGGTTATTCGATTGAAAAAAGAAATTGTAGTGAAATTGAGAAAAACTCAATGCAAGCTAGATTTTTCTCATCTCCAGCTGGCTCACCAAAACATAGAAAAACAGACGAACCATGATTGTATTTAGGATTTACAGAACGTGAATAAAAATGGAATAGAATTCAAACAAATAACGCAATCCATATGTCCATTGCAAGTTTCGTCGACTTCCAGAACAGTTTGACAAGTACATCGGATGGAAATACTGCGCAATATTGAACATAATCGGAAATAGTTTACTCGAGCGACCTCAGATATTTATTTAGTTGACGTATCTACGACAAGCTTAATTGAGGCCAAATTTAGTTCCGAAAAAACAATCAAACTACAAGCTTGAGTCATGCGACAAGAGTGGCCCCGTAACTATCGCCCTGTCAGTCTCAAGTTTGTAAGATAATGGAATCTGTTGTGAGGGATAGGATTATCGATCACTTGACTGTGATCTCCTATCATACTGTCAACATGGCGTTATTGCCGCTAGTTCCTCTACTACTATCCTCTTGTCTACGTTGAACAATTGCCTGCTGGACGAAAGGAAGCCAGTGGATGTAGTGTACCTAGGTTTTACCAAGGTGTTTGACAGTGTTCCGCATGAGCGGTTGTTGACTTAAAGTGATGTCTTTGGAAAATAGTGAAATATACTCAAATTGAACAGAGATTTTTTAATAGGTAGACGACAACGTATCATTATTAAACGGAACCGTGTCAGTGCGCATTGGCGTGCCACAAAGAAGCGTTCTTGGGCCTATTTTGTTTGTTGCGTTTATAAACGACCTGCCAGAAGAAGTGTCAGGAGATAAGAAGTGTCTCGATGTATGCTGATGACACAAAAGTTTATAATACAGTGAAGAAAGCGTCGCAAAAAGTACAGATGCAAGATGATTTTAACAGGTTAGTTGACTAGGCTGATACGTGGCAGCTGCGGCTTAATGCTGACAAGTGTAAAGTACTTCACCTCGGGAAGAACAATGAACAGCAAGATTACAGTATGAGAAGACATGGTTGCAACGAGAAAGTAATGATTGAAAAGTCTAGTTTGGAAAAATATTTGGGAGTTATTGTCGACAATGAGAGAAATTTTCAAGGGTAATTGAAACGCAAGCTAATAAATCCAATAAACTTCTTGATGCAATAAAATTCAGTAATATAAATAATGATTAAATGATTATCAGAATTTAACAATGTTTGCAGCAATAACATACATATATACACACCCAGGACTATAATGATGGGCAAAACCCAATAGCTGTCCACTCACAGCAGGAACACGCAGCATTTAAACAAGGTAAATTTAAGAGCCGCTTGACCGCACAATTGCACATGACCGCATCATGTGCAATGTGCCTGCTAAGATATCATAATCGAGGAAATCAAAAAGCCAGATTGATATTTAATGAAATGTGAGAATTCAAAGATTAGGTAATCGATGAATATTGAAATGTATTATTTGCATTAATCTTTAATAAATTGCAGATGCAGCGAACATATTTGTCAAACGGAACCTGCGAAGGGTGCCCGCCGTGTTATTGAGTCTACGGATTGGATTAAACTATAAGCGAACGAAACTAAATATTATAGATACAGTATGACGAACATTGTGTTTGTGCTCTGAACATACTTTACTATTAATTTAATGAGATACGATATTGTGTTATCCTAGCAAATTTCGCATAAAGTCGCAACGACCCTCACATCATGACTATTTAATAATTTCTGGTTTCTTGCTTCTCTTACCTGGTTTTCAGGTTAGTTACGAAAAATAAACATAATTTCCTTTATGAGAGCAGGCAATATTCTTGATTTTTCATGTTTTCATGAGTTCAAATTATATGAATCATAATTATTAGCTGAAATTGAGTTATGTTTGCGGATCCGCGTCAATCGAACTTCAGTTTGAGCTGAAACTATGAAAGCTTTCACTATGGATTCAGGAACTAAAAGATGTGCAACGGTCAGGGCTGCGGTTCCAAATTTGTTCTCTTAGGTCTAAGGAAACTCGGTCGGTTTTGTACGTCCGTGTGGTGCATGTACGACAGGAAGATCGTCCATATGAAGCTCCCCACCGACACCACCACCACGCGGTTCCGCTCAGCGACGTAAGCGAAGTTGAAGGTTTGAACAATGGGCCAGAAGCACGCAGCAACCTAGCAGAAAAATCGTATATGCATAAGGGAAATAACTTTAGGAGTGAGAAATGCATCTAACTGGTGATCGAGTGAAGACAAGGAGAGCATTTGTTATGAACTCAAACATCCTATTTGTATGTTTATCTTTGAGTTCTTCAAAATGAATCAATTGAGTTAAAACTGGCTGAATAATAATAAAAATTCGTCTGCACAAACCAATATGGGTGAAAATTTGTACAAACTAATCTGCGACCGCGAATCGCATGACCTTAAAATTGTTAGTATATATTTAGGATGGTTTATAATGATGAAATTCCCAACCATTTGACAACATAAGATTCAGGATAGCAACAACGTACCTTCCAGCTAGGAATTAATTTCTCTTTGACTTCGTCGGTACACTGAGCGAGGGACTTGCCCTCCAGGGCCGAGATGCCGAAATAGAATTGCGACTGGCCCACGGGAGCGAACAGCGTAATGTCGTACAGCGCCTGACAACAGAAAGCATCCTTCCTGTAAACTCAAGACATCATCCCTAGCTGTTAGACAGAATAGTTACTCCAAAAAAACTTCTTACTCCTTTTCGAAAATCTACTATGGAAAATCATGTGATTGATGGTGGCAATTCAGTCGGACAGTTTTTGGGATTCCTATCAGAAAAATAATAAAATTTCGGAATAAGAATTATTTGTGCAAATGAATTTTGCGTTATGAACTAAAGAGATTTTTAATTTGAAATATTCAGTAATCAGTTTGAATAACGGTACACTTCAGCATTCTTCATCGACGTCTCTTAAAACGAATTGATTGCTCTGCCCGCCGGCACCTTAAGCATGGCGTGTCTCAGGGAGTTGCCGCGCACCAGTTTGCTGGCGATCTTAACCCAGACGTAGACGGTGGGGGCCGTGATGAAGGTTCCCATCACCAGGAACCTGCCGTGAGACCACGCAGTCAAATGAGGCGGGGGAGGTGTTCTCGTCACTTGTTAACGTATGTGCTCTCTGCTAATTTCATGAAATCAAATTATGTCGAACAAGAACAAAATAAAACACTACAACTAATTGTAATATTTGGCATCAAAATACCAATTAGTTTAATTTTTAAAACTAATTCAATGATTAATAGGAGTATGGACCAAATTATGCCACCAACAAGCTACCGCAGTACGCCATGAAGAGCTGGGGCCGTATTATCAAAACTCGCTTGAGCAAAAGACCATTCCTCATCTGTAATATGTGGGTTTATTTTATCAAGGCATCAGTGATCGGCTGACGGAGTTAAGAAGTTAATTATTATTAATATCACGGCCCCAAGATGCTCGAATGACCTGAGGCCCTGCAAGGGATCGTAGCGCTGTCTGCCGGGGTCCAGGCCCTGCTGGACCATGTTTGAGGTCGGCCACAGCAACGCGTAGGTGGTCATGCCCCTGGTGACCGGGTACGCGTGCCACATCTGCTGCATGCCGGCCATGGCGCGGCGGCCCCACTGCCCCATAGCAATTGATCCTGAACTTAATTAACGTCGTGCAGCTTCTGTCACGAAGTTCAAATTTCAGCGGCTTTGGGGCACACGAGTACTGCTTTCAGATCTCAATTTATTCTTTAAGGTGGAAATTAAAATCGTGTCTCGTAATTAATCACTACATTTGAAAGTGAAATACCTGTACAAATAATATACTAGTAGTTATTGATGTGCACTTCAACTGGCTGTGGCATGGTCGTAGGTGGAGAATTAGATGCAAGATTCTAGGAAAATACACCCGTGTCAATCAACCATATACAGATATTTGACAAATGACTGACGTTCTTACTGCAAGCATGGAATATATTAAAATTCACCGTTGAACATGATGAATTTTGTATATTATTAAGATTTAATCTGGTAATTAGGTAAATTTTATACTTATAATTATATTTTTCTCAAAACGACCGACTTCCGCTCAAAGGTCAGCGAAATCCAGTTTGTGTTAACATCTAATTACCAATCAATTTTTGCGTCCTGAGATTTGTATAAGTTGCGTCTAGACCTGATATGAATATGTTCAACATGACTATGTCCAACACGAACATGTTCATAAAATTCTCCAAAGATAATTCAAAAGCCGATCAACATCCTACAGTTGATCAACCCCTCATCATCCGATGGGGTAGTAGTAGTAGTATAATGGTTTGCTAGCGCTTCAGCTATCAAGCTATTTCGCACCGAAGGTCAAAATATAACATCGCCAGCAAGACGGAAGGTCTAAATTATTCAAAATCGATGGATGCATTCGCTCATTCGACACGGGAACCGGAGGTTTGTCAAGCCCCAAGTCTGCTCTGCGCAGAACCCTTGCAAATGTAAATTGTCTGAGAAAGAATTTTTCCAGATCCTGCTTGGGAACGGGTCAACTTCAGAGTAAAATAACTACTCCTCAAATCTGCTCTGATTGTGACATGTTAAAATCATCTTCGTTATGAGTAGACCGATAAAAAAGGCTACCGTCTGTAGATATAAAGAAAATTTGCGGGTTCCGCCAAGACTTCCCTGCGGAATTGAAATCGAAATGAATATAATAAGATTAATGGAATTCAAGTATACTAAACATAGGTTTTAGTTTGGCAATAGTTTAGTAATGCAATTTATCTAAAAGCAAAAAATGTACACAGCAGACTATAGGTTATATCTTTTCATAATGTTGAAGGAAACGCACATAAAGCAGTATGAAGTTTAATTGAAAATATATTAACAATAATTACTTATTAGTTCATTATAACAACATGTAGAATTTTAAAATAACAAACTGATTGCTAACAATCAATGTACTGGGAAGAATGTTATTTCAATGGAAGTTTCATTGCCGCTGTCAAATACAACAATGCTTTGAATAGCGTCAAAATAATGTTTGATATTAACAATAGTAGTTAGGCGTTAGCAGACATAAGCGACATAATTAAACGAAAAGTGACGCAACAATGAGCTTTGTTTGCGACAGCTCACTACTATCTAATGGAAACGAAACGTTCGTCCAAACGAAGCACTATGTCGATTATGTCGTAGCAATATCATGTCTACATAGCAATATTATGTGTACGTTGTTATCTTATCAATTTCATACCATCTCTATTTCAAAGAAAAATTATAAGCGGTACTAATATATTTCAGTAGAAAGAAGCACATAAGCTGCCACTCAGAGGATAAATGAAGCACCTGGAGCAACGAAAGACTTTGAACTACTACATAGCTACCTATAAACTATATTAAGCTACCTTATTTATTAGCATGCTGCGAATTGTTCTTCTCAAGCTGCTCCAAAAATTATCTGAGACGTAGCACCAATTTCAGTAAAATTTACGACATACAAGATTAATACTGTTGCAATAGTAGCTCGGATCAACATAACAGCCACTATGTAATTAACATAATCGTATTGCTGTATTGCGTAAAGTTGTCATTATAATTCCTGCAAATTGTTACAAGAAACAGATTCTGAAGTTGTATTGTACAATTTTTTATTTTACAGGTTTTTATTTTTACAGGCCGCAACACTGATAAAAATTTGGCACCTAATCATATACAGTATCACAGGATTATGGAAATTGAATGAGGTCCTGCAACGGTACTTATACGACGTCGTTTGTTACATGTAAGATAAGGCACGAGGTTTTCCTTAAAAACCCTAAACAAATCCTAATATTCCTCTGTAAGATATAACAGAGGAAACATTCATAGAGGTAGAACGTAGTAGTCAATTAAAACATTATAAATAACAGGTAAGGAAGAACTGTTACTTCTAACCTGTAACAGTGAAAAGAGAATTCAAACATGAAAACCAAAAACCCAAATCAAGAGAGCAAGCAAATTTGGCGACAACGTTTCAGAAACTGAAGTCATGGGCCAGCAAAACGCTTATAAATAACATGAGATTCAAGAGGCACAAAGGCAGTATTTTGTGCGACCAAAAAATGGCTTATATTTAATTTCAATTAGTAACATTGATGTCCGTCGTGTTAGTGCTAATAAAAATAACGGATAAATAAAACTTTTATTTCAAAATTATAACCAAGGCTTTAAGAGCCATTTCAAAACCTCTTTAAAACTAATGCATGAAAATAGATTAAAATATGAAAAATACGATGTAACAATTAAGTTTGTTGATTTCCCCAGAAAGAAATGAAACAATTGCACGCATACAAGACATCTAAAGACTAAATAAAAATTGTAATAAATTATGCACTATAGGCCTTAATTATATGAATAATCTGAACATACAATGGGTTCTTAAACGTATCGTTCACTGGTGTGGCAGAGTAACATTGTGAGGCTTTAGCAATCACTCAAGATTAGAGTTTCATTAGAGTTTGATAAAAGTCATAAGGCATGATGTGCAGGCATGATAGAAGGGAGATAAGCTGCCCCAAGCAACTTGCTCCCAGAGTTTTTGAGAAGTAGTGACAGTATATTTTTCACTGGAGGTAATACTCTCGTCGTCTGAATTTTATCATGTGATATAAACGATTAATTTAAAACCCAACGAGTTCTAATTTGTCGAGCAGGGATGTGAGTGCAAAAATATAATCACATCTTATATGTTTCACAAACAGTAGTTGGCGGTAGATTGGCATAGTCGGACTATGGCTTGTTGAAGACAATTGGGTGGTGAAATGTCAGGCAAATTGGATGCTGGAACATCATTGATGAAGGGATTTTAAGGGTAATCGGATGGCGGAATGACAAGGAAAATCAAATGGAGGAGTTTCATGAGCAGTCTATAGGCCCGTTTACACTAGGGGCAATGATATGGGCGGTGAGGCGCTTGGTGCAGCGCCTCACCGCCCACAACCGTTCACACTTATTTTTGTACGCGGTAGCTCGAGACCGCGCGCTTTGAAGATTAGATGCCAGTTAAACGTCAATGAGGATGGATGTATCCGAATCTGAGCTCTGGGCCATTGTTCTCGGGTGTGCTGCTGTTAAGAAAAAAGTTGTAGGCGTCGCCGTATTTGGGTGAAAAAATGGTTGCAAAGAAAAGCTTATACAATTACATTTACAAAGAATTATCAGTTGCGGATGCATCAGATTTTCAAAATTATACTAGACTGCCAGTGGACTTGTTAGACAGTCTGCTAAAGAGAATAATGCCACTCATCCAGAGGCAGGATGATGGAATTGAGAAGGAATTCATATGCAACGTAATTCATTTGCAATGAAATTCATTTCACGATGGAATTGCGAACGCAATGTATGAATTTTCTACCGAACCTCGTCAATGGTGACTTGTACACGAAAGTTTCTTAAAACTTCAAATATTTTCACCAGAGCTTGTCCATTCGCATTTCGAGTTTTATACTCCTTTGACTGAACTCTCTACAGGCATTCATGGTCTCTACAAAGATCAATTAGCCTCTCTACTAGTGAGTGAGTCCAAACAAGTGTGGCGTTAGTTGCCATAGTGAAGGACCAGCGTATACAGACTGAGTACGGCGCGCGCTTGTGTTGCAGGAGGCAGGGCGACTAAATCACTAGCTCGTCAATCGCTTCGTTGCCCACAAGAAGCGCACTTAGAGGGGCGGTGAGGCGCTTGACGCCCGTGTGTTGCCCCTAGTGTGAACGGGCCTTAATGGCGGAATGTCAGAGGCAATGGAATGGCGGAATGTCGAGGGCAGCCGGAAGGAGGACTGCTAAAAACATTTCAAAGGTGGACTACGAAAGGTAATCAGTAGGAAGACTGCAAAGAGTAGTCGCAAGGCGAACAGTCAGGGCTACACAAGCCTCAGGCGAAGACGAGGTCAAGGATGTGTGAAGCCTCTTGCCGGTGGCGCTCTGTGACGCCTACGGCGGGGGTGCACAGCGGCTCGCGTCCTGCGTACGACACCTGCGGCACAAATCGCCCTTAAATTTGCCGTCCATGTATATTTACAGCGTCATACTCCTCAAGTAGAAATACAAAAACATTCAAAAACTCAAACTCATTATATAAAATGGGCAAAGTACGTACATTTTAAAGCCTGATCGAAAGCATATCCAAGTAGGGATATTAACTTAGATCTAAATTATATTTGCAATGGAAAAATAATGAGCATTGAAAAATAAATGAGAGAATCATGTAGAAAAAAAATTCGTTTTAACAAGGCAAGGGTAAATTTTATTCCTAAATAGAAAGTTGATAAAAAGTTCCCGAAAAATTTCTAAACGCGAGTTCAGAGGGAGTTCCGCGCTGTACGAAGGTTTGTACGGTTTTCCTAGCAGTATCATACTTTATCTTCGAAATTATCTTATGGATTCAGGGTGACGGGGTTCAGGACTACGGAGTTCGAGATGACAAGAGGATAAAAAACAACTGACATCAAATTTCATTCAAAAATAACAAATTTTAATTCGCTTCAAATTTCAAAACTAGAGTTTAATGGTAATGCTGTAACATATATAGGTACATTGCAAAAATGATTATCTTTTAATTTTAGTACTTTAGATTAGATTAAATTCGTGCTACTGAGCGAGAAAAGTCTGTGCTGAGGAGAGCATCAATAAAAGCTTACCTTGGCGCCACAGATGTTCAGGAATCTGGGGAAGACGAACGGCCAAGCCCCCATGTTTCGAGGCTCTTCCTGCGCCCACACAAGCTCTGGGGATTAAAACAATACTCTTTAATTGGTACAATAATTTGGTGACCACATTATTTACTTGCATTGTTCTTCTACTATGCACGAAGTTGAAGATAATACAGTCATAGCTTATGAACAATGTGTATCGTTGGGAGTGCAAATTTCGTTCAGTATTAGGTTCAAGAAAAATGGAACAGCTGCTTAATAATAATACATATTTGCAACTACTACTATCATCAATTCTATGATTACTTCATAATTGAGAAGCTTCTCACTCACACTAGTTCGTAAAATCAAAGGCTATAATAAGATCCTTCTTTTAGTTAAGTGACAGAAAATAATTGACTGCGTAAAACTTTTCTGAATTTCACAATGTTATTTCATTTCAAAGCAGAAATTAAAAAAACTGAGCTATTTCAGCATGTGAGACGAATACTGAACTTCCGTCAAGCTTTTGAACACTTTCAATAATTATTAAGGCTTAGATTGATATCATCAAATATCAGCACAAAATTCATGAGTTGGAACTAAATTTTTTTCGTTGGACTTTTGTACTCCAATCAATTGTACAAGATCCGCCTCGAAAATAAGTTTTACTATACGAGCCACACCAGCAGCACTGTACTACTAACTCTTGGTTTGCTGTACACACCAGCAGCACTGTACTACTAACTCTTGGCCTTGCTGTACACAGCAGCAGCACTGTACTACTAACTCTTGGCCTTGCTGTACACAGCAGCAGCACTGTACTACTAACTCTTGGTCTTGCTGTACACAACAGCAGCTCTGTACTACTAACTCTTGGTCTTGCTGTACACAACAGCAGCTCTGTACTACTAACTCTTGGTCTTGTTGTACACACCAGCAGCACTGTACTACTAACTCTTGGCCTTGCTGTACTTCTTGAGGACGTGGTGCAGCTCGTGGGCGGGGAAGGGACACAAGGACTCCACCCTGACCAGGGCCGTATCACTGATACCCCTCTTGGCACGTTCGTCGGCCAGCGCGTAGAAGTGCTTGCCGCTCACGAACACCACGCGCCGCACGCCGTCGCTCTCACGCACGCTCGCGTCGTCTGTACACGCATAAGAAACATTAAGTGAGCTAATAATTGTATTATGATTGCTACTCTATTTCGTCTGGGCGCGCAGAGAAATACACCAATATCAAATTATTTGACTTAACATACGATGCTATCGTCCTAGAGACATTAAAGTAAATGTTACAATTATAAGTATTTTAACATATAATTTGGTCTGAACTCAAATTTAAATAAAATACCTATACAATCATTGGTAACATTGGACAATTTCGTTCGGGCATGGAGACAAATATGAGGTACCTAACTATAACGACAAATGTAAATAGGACTTCAGCATGAAACATATAATTATTAGCATTACTTTTTGACGCCGAGCATACATAGATGCCACTTGACAAGCTTGTATACAAACAAATTTCAAGTGCTATTATTAAACTGAATTTTAACACGTTTTTCTTTACTCAGCTTAGCGTTTGTTTGTTTTTTGTTAACATTGACAACGAAAATTTGCCCACTTCTGATTGCTCTAGAGATCTGAAATTCGGCATGCAGGCTATTTTCGCCTAACAATTTCAGATACAATCATAAAAACTAGCCATTAGAGACCTAAAGTAGCTTAATTGAGTAAATTATATATATATATATATATAGTATGAAGTGCGGGCGCTGGCGTTATAGACGAGCAGGCGCTGACGCTGCGCATCATCGATAAGTACGTCAAGTCAAGTAAATTGGCTCGCAACAACGTTTTTCATGTGTAGCAACGGACTAAAAAGGAGAAAATAAAATGCTTAAAAAAAACTTGAAAAAACACGTTTTTCTTGTGGACTAAAAAGGAGAAAATAAAATATTAAAAAAAAAAAAACTAAAAAAAAACACGTTTTCCTTGTGGACTAAAAAGTAGAAAATAAATTATGGCTCGCCCAAAAAAACGTGGGTCGGGCTGTACGTTCACCGTCAAATTTCCAAAATTCGTGTGTTGTGTGCTTTTCGCTTTAATCATAAATCTGCCCGACACATTTTTTGGGGCAAGCCATAATTTATTTTCTACTTTTTAGTCCACAAGAAAAACGTGCTTTTTTAAAAAGTTTTTTTTTAAGTATTTTATTATAAATTACTGATTATTCATTAAACTTTTCTCCCTAATGTATATATCGAAAGTACTAGAGATAGATATAACACTTCAGAATTTGGATAAAATAGTTTTAGGAGGAAGGCACTTGTTAGTAGACTATGGGACAAGAAATTGGCTATCAACTTAAACGGACTTAACATAATTTTGACCAGCAATCTGCAGTGCAGGATAATTCATAGAAAAAATCATGGAGGAAAGGTCGTATGGTATAGAAATTCATAATAAGCATTGCTAATAAACTTGTAGTGAGCAGAAAATTAAGCACCAATAACAGGGAGGAAGTGAGTGCCAGGCGCCATGTGCGAGATGTGGGACGTTGCAGCAGGCATCCGCAGCATCGTCTTGGGTGCCACTATAATGAGCGGCTTGCGGTACGGTCGCACTATCTGCACAACATAAACAATCAAACTCATTATTGCTTGCAAATATTTCACTATATCAATACAATTATTATACTATCATGATAATTCGTATAATATATGAAATATTAATAGGTACTCGGATTTATCTAACCACATTGACAGAAATGTGCTGATAAATGAAGAAGTAGCAAAACGAAATATGGACCTGTTTCTGTAGCAGGTGCTTCAACTGACCTGTTGACGCAGCAGGTGCTACTACTGACCTGTTGATGCAGGAGGTGGAACTACTGACCTGTTGATGCAGTAGGTGGAACTACTGACCTGTTGCTGTACCAGGTGCACTACAGACCTGTTGACGCAGCAAGTGGAAGTACTGCGCAGGTGTAGTCGGGGTTGCTACGGTCCAGTTCGTGCCGCTGGAGTCAGCGATGTGTTCAGCGCTTTGGCTGTCCGTGAGAAAGCGCTCGATGCGGCAGCTGGAGTGCTCAGGGCCAGCGCCATCAAATCCGTGCGGCAACATCAGCACCAGGCCGCTCTGGTACAGCCACTTGCCTGCAAGATATATAATTACATGACACTATTGATAGCGAGCGAATTTTGGCTGGAAAATATTATGGATATTTGAATCAGGAAAAAAGGTGCAACTCAACTTAGACATTTCTAACGCAATTGTTTTCAAATATCATGAAGACAACCTATCTTCCCAGTAGAAAAAACGTTTGAAAAACTCATGCCATGTGATGAATACAACTAGCTTTGGTCTCCATTCATTTGTGCAGAGTAGAAACAAAAGATAAAAGAAGTCAGTTCATCATCAGAAGTACCGTATATATGTTTGAATTTAAGGAAAAATCTTTCACGACTTCCCTCACTTGTACAAAAGCTCCTATAATAAATAAATAAAACCACTCACTCTCGCCACAGGATATAAAGGCACTCGCTCTTGACTCTCGCCAGAGGAAACAAAAGCACTCACTCTTGACTCTCGCCAGAAGAAACAAAAGCACTCACTCTGACTCTCGCCAAAGGAAACAAAAGCACTCACTCTTGACTCTCGCCAGAGGAAACAAAAGCACTCACTCTTGACTCTCGCCAGAAGAAACAAAAGCACTCACTCTTGACTCTCGCCAGAAGAAACAAAAGTACTCACTCTTGACTCTCGCCAAAGGAAACAAAAGCACTCACTCTCGCCACAGGAAATATAAGCACTTACTTTCGCCAGAAGAAATAAAGGCATCGATGACAGTTTGAGCGCCATTGAAGAAGTCTCCGAACTGAGCCTCCCACAGATGCAGGACGTCTTTGTTGTTGATTGACATGCCGTACTCGAAACCAAGCACCGCCTCCTCTGACAACAAAAACATTTGTTAGGACAACATTTCCTGGCAGGTACCCGTGGTCGTGATTTATTTTGATGAGGCTATTGTCATAAATAATACGGCACGCATTTTTGGATGCGCAAAAATATTTTCTTTACCCACCACAGGCACCAATTTTCATAGCAAGACTGTGATTAATATTGAATGTAAACTTCTCTTGGGCCAGAAGAATGAACTACAAATTACAATGAAAATACGGTGAAAAAATTATATTAGCTAGGATATTCCTTATATTCTATTGAATATAAAGATTCCTATTGATTCTGAATGATAAAAAGATAGAAACATTCATTTAATGAATAGGTTTAAGCGTCAACAAATGTGTACAGGCATGGCAAAGTCGGCGCACCGGAGAGGATGCTGTTGGCCACCTCCAGGTAGGCGGTCTGGTCGTCAGTGAGGTGGTTGAGGGGCTCGTAGCGCGCCTCTGTTGTCTGGTCCACGAGCTGACAGTTGCGGTGAGCGAACGTACCACGCCCCACGTCCTGGCCTGAGAGTCGGACGCCAACGCCTGCCCAGCATAACTTTCATTATAAAATAATATTGACCTTGAAGCCAGGTATCCTTAGAAGTTAAAAAAATTAGCTCAACAACAGAAGAAGTAATTAAAACTAAATTAAGATTCTAATCACATCACAGTTAGTTTTTGTGATCACAGAAGTCTGCCCATTTAAAAATACTAATAGAAAATAGATAAAAAAGCTGTAACAATTTTGAAAATGAATTTATGAAAATAAACAGGATTGCTTGTAGTATAAAAAGTAACCTTGAAGCAGGATAGAGCCGAGAGCCATGGCTTCTGCAGTAGCCCAGTCCAATGCGGCAGCTGAGTCGTTGAGTCGCTTTAGTCGTCCTGCGACGTGCGTCCTCAGGAGGTGCGGATGTACATTCTACGAGGCGTGAAATAAACGCTTTAAAATTGCTGCTAGGGAATATTTTTTATCTCCAAATATCTTGCTAAACGCCAATTTCATTAAAATTACATCCATCAGAAATGCTGTATGCAATTATAACCAAAACCCTGCATACCTCCCAAAGAAGAGTTGAAACTGAAGTAGGGCCTTTGAAATCAGATAGCATAAAGAATACATTTTTACGATCATAATTATTGAAATGCTTTACTGAAAAAAATTTTCAGAGTCATGAGGGAAATCCATACCTCACGACAAATGCTTTTCTTAAACAAAATCGTTGATATGATGACAAATTACAACCTAATCCTCTGAGACATGCCTACTGAACATGCTGGCATTGCCGGAACTCCACTCACAAAAGCAGGAGGAATCTCCACACTCTTGGCCGCCACGAACTTGAGAGTGTCTGTAGGCACGCCCGTGTCCCAGACCTCGACACAAGATTGTGGACTTTGGGTTAAGCCGTCCCATCGCGAGTGGATGATGCTGGCAGGTGGACTGGTTTGAAGAGAGAAATATTTCCAACAAATCGTTAACTCTTAATAAACCCCCGGGTAGATCATAATAATTGAATAGTAGATCAAAATTGAATAGTAGATCAAAATTGAATAGTAGATCAAAATTAAATAGTAGATCAAAATAAAATGGCAGATAAAAATAAAATAGCAGAAAAAAATAAAATTATTTAAAATTATCTGGATACTAAATTTTAGACAAATTACTCAAGATGATGAAGATGAGATGACTGAACATCTTTTGAAGACAAGAGATGTTGAGGATACTATATTGTAGACCTCAACATCTATTGTCGGACGGACACAAGGATGAAATTAGGGGAAACAAACCAAACATCAACTAAATCTATTAAGTAGTTACGTAAATATTTAAAAGGGAAGTATCAATATATGGGAGTCGCATCTACACCACTGAGCCTAATCATACATTGATACTTATAAACAGTAACGTAATTTTTTAATTATTGACGTAAATTTTTATACGGGAAGTATGAAGGTATACGAGTCGCACCTATATGACTGAGCCTTCTCATAGCATCGCGTCATCTCTTCGGTGACGTCGCGGGTGTACTCGGTGACCTGAGCCTCAGTGATGACCTGCTGCTGCACCAGCGCCGCCGCGTACTGCTCTGGGATCGGCCTGTGCAAACAATTGTGATGCAATGCCAGATTTGCGCTCTACACCTTATTATCAGTCCGCCGGGAACGTGGATAGTTTTCAATAAGGTTCAGGGATATTGGTCTCTTCGTAATATTTCTGAAAAAAACCCTGCTATAATGATGTTACCAGGCCAGAAGTACATAATATTGAATTGCTGCACGTTCATATTAACTATCAATAATGATAATAGCAATTGTTTTTTTTTATCACAATAGTGAAATAGGTTTCTGAACGCTGCAATATTGTAAACACGGTATTGTTATGTAAAAAATGCCCTTCACTCCAGCAAAGTACAGAGAGAGTATCATTCATGAATATTGCAATGTATATTAAAAATTTACACAATCAAGTAAAACGTTTGAAAAATTATTCAAGTGTGTGATGAATGTGAGCGAAGCACATGCACTTCATGAACGCGTCGCAACCGATGTTGAACCAAGCCTGCAGAACTACCAGCTTTGCAGTAATCATTGGCGGGCAATTCAAATTGTCGCGGCTCAAAGTTAATTATAATTACTAGAAACTTGAGCAACTTAACTAAAGAATGTTTGCCTACCTTGTGAACATTACTACCAATCCACGAGGAATGTCGAGAATTTAAAAAAATATCCAGAGGGTAATTAGTCAATTTGATATCAAGGTTTCTCTAAAACCCTGTAATAAATCATCTTATTGAGACAGAAATCATAGCAACGTTAAGCACGTTATGACGACGAACGTTTTAGCGTCGACGATGTTGTACATGCGCGGGTTGGTGAGGCGAGGGTTGTCGAGCTCGTTGTGGCCGTGGTGGCGCCAGCACAGCACGTCCACGAACACGTCCCTCCCAAACCGCTGCTGGTACAGCACTGCCAGACGCGCGGCCCGTGCCACTGCCTGAAGGTACTCAACATTGTAAACAAGAACGTCGAGGAACGAACTACACGGTTCTTTCAGTGCTCATTCGGGTACTAGTCTCTGATGGTATTTTGAGCTAAATACAGTTATAAGTCAAGCAATAATTATCAAGCCGATTGCCAGACATGCACCTAAGTCACTGTCAGTAAGTATTTTCTCACATACGGCATATACGTATACGTCATTAAGTAAATATTCTAAATAATGAATAAATACTGCATTCATGATCTATTTCACTTCAAGTTCAATGCCATGAATTAGCATGCAAGGCGTAATATTAGAAAGGCCGACCTCAGGCTGCTCGCCGTTCACAGAAATAATGGGCACTCGCGACACCAGCGCGACGTCGCTAGCTCGTCCTGCCGCTTCTGTAGTGAAGCCAATCTGAAATTCCATCAGAATTATAATTGAAAAATAGTATCACAGAGGAAAGAAATAATCAAGCAATATAGCTTGGAGCGATACTAGAATCTACCTATAACACCCACGAGTGAAGGAGGGTCTAAAATAGCTGGTCGCAAAAGCAAGAAGCAGAGTTAGCACTTTAAAGAAACATAAAACAAAAATAATACACATTTAAGCAGCTGAAGAATCGATGACACTAAAATATGAGGTTGCTTCAACAAAACTTTGACGATGAAGCACAAAACCTACAAAAGACAAATTATCCCACATCAACAAATTATCCCCACAGTAGAAACTACTGCCAACAAAATTCGGTTCACAGAAGTCGTGAGACTAGGAACGCAACACACAACATCACAGTTGGGGATAAATTTTTTCAAAAATAAAAACCAATTCTCCATGGGAGTTAGGAAACGAGAAATTTAACACAAGGCACTAAATAAATGAAGAAATATAACGCAGATTACCGTTTTTACACATTTTACATGAACATTCAACCTCGTTATTGAAACGATGGTGATGAGTGATGAAAACTACAATTCACATATTAATAATATAGATGGATAATGCATTTAGCTTCAACGAGCAAAGAACAATTAAACTAACCTGGTTGTTGACAACAACATGCAGTGCGCCGCCAACACTGAAGTGCGGCACAGACGTCATCATGAGCGTCTCCTGCAGCACACCCTGTCCCCGCAGGGCGGCGTCTCCGTGCACCTGCACACACATAATTTTTTACTTGGGACCGTATCATCGAAACTCACTTTTAGTATACTTAGCGTCTGATTTCTCTTCAGTGATTGGTGGGTTAAGCTTTAAAAACCGTCAGTGATTTGGTGTTACGGAGTTAAAAACTCCTAACTATTCTGGCTATTAGGCATCCATGAATCTAATTGTCTGTAGAATTTTCTGACACTCCAAACTTTAACTGACACAAATAGCGCATATATTCGAAGTATGTATTGCAAATCCGTCAATGACCAGTAGTGCGACAGGGGCGGAGGACGACGGTGCACCAGAAAGGACAGTCTCACAGGAGGTTGCACTGCACCGAGGTGGTGCAGTGTACTGGCCCACGCCCCGCCTGCGGTGCAAGGCGCGGGTGTAGCCTAGAGCCACGGGGTTCACGGCCTCCAGGTGGGATGGGTTAGCAAGCATTTCAACCAGAGTGCGCGACCCGTCGGTGAAGAGCATCTCGGCAGCTGAGGCTGCAATGACGGAAAGGTGTGTCAGGGCATGGGCATTCACGATTTTAGATCTTCTGTGAACAAGTCACGAAACATCAAGAATCGGCGACAGGCCACATCAGGTATACTCTTTAGCGTCGACATCACACTATGTTATGTTATGGCAATTGTTGCTTCTTCCCTCTTGAAGATACTATCAAGCACAAATTGTAATAAAATTTTTCTATCATACACGAATGACATTATCTTTTATACTGATTTTCCATATTTCATGAATATGTATATAACGAACCGATGGAAATTGATTCAAATGCAGAAGTCAAATAATAATAGGCCATTGAAGATAAGTAAATTGAAAGACTAAAATTTAAAGTCTTTGCCATGAAAAATGTGAAGAAAACAATATTCTTCTGTTGCAAGAGAACATCGAGAACAGACTCATGTGCATGAGAGTGTCGCCGGTGAAGAGGAACTCTTCGCTGAACTCGGCCCTGCCCAGCATCTTGGAGAAGAGGGCGGCCAGTGGCAGCTCCAGCAGCCCCGTCAGGAGGTTCAGACGACCTCGGTGAGCCATGCCCACTGCCACGTGGGGCACACCACCTGCACATCACTTCAGTCATGAGTCCAGGCACACCACCTGCACATCACTGCAGTCATGAGTCCAGGCACACCACCTGCACATCACTTCAGTCATGAGCTAAGCCCTGAGTGCAAAAAAACCCACTTGTAAAGTTCATCTATAAATTCTGCTATTTGAACAAAAGATTTCACTGCTGTAGCATAGAAGGCAATCTATTCAGATATCAGGACTATGAAAAATTAACTCACATACAACAAACAATAATAAACTTTTTAGAATGGAATTTATGGAACCAGCAAAGCATGTGAGCTGAATTATTGAATGTAAACCATCTCAATAAAAAAATTTACAGAAATAATTAAATTTTTATTGGTTTGTCCACAGTAAAGTGCATACATAAAAAGACAGATTTTTGTCAAGATATTAGAAAAAAAAAATATAAAATGTATTAAAATATTAGAAAGACAATCATTTTATCACAACAATAAACAATATCCTAGTCTCACTCTGAGCAAGAGTCCCAAATGTGTAGAAGTAAAAGCACATGAGAGCTTCAGCGCCTTCACCAGAGTAGCGTTTGACGCTGGGAAACTTGCTGGAGAGGAAGACGTCAAGGCACTTCGACTTGAGCAGCAGCTTCAACATACTGCAAATGTTGTTAATAGTGGTCAAGTTTGTACATTGTTAATGGTAGTTGAGTTCATACGCTAGTCAAACCTAGCATAATTAGAATGACAAACAAAATGAAAAAGGATATGATAACAATAGAAGAGAAAAATATTTACAGCTCTGCAAACTGTAATGAAAAAATGTCAGGCTTATTTTAAATTAGAGAAAAGTACTAAACATCATGAGTAGCCTGAGTGAATGAAGTAAGCATAAACAAACAAAATATTGAAAATAAGAGACACTAAAGACAAACAACTAATTAAGTAGCCAGAAATATTTCCTACAAACAAAAATTAAGAAAATGAACTTAAGTAACTTTACTAAATAAAAAAAAAAGCAAACCTATTTTCCTCATTAATTCTGAAGGAAGTAGCATAATTATGTTATTTACTTGCATCCAAAACATCAGACACTTCAAGAATGTCCATTACTGTCTTGAGTAATAGTATTTTCTAATGACTATTTGAAAAATTGAATTATTTGTTATCAAGCTTGACTGACTCACTGTATTTTCTCATCATCAGTGAATGGCTCCAAGAGAGTACCCGACTCGATCTCTCTAGCAAACCATTCCCGCTCAGCTGCAGTCTAACAAAATGGGTTTGAATTTAACCTTACAAAAATTAGAACTGAGGTGTCTCTACTTTCTATAGGCTTATTGAGTACATATCTGACAGCAGACAATAGGATCAAAATCAAGCAAAAAATCCACTATTTAGGAGGTTTAATGCTGTGACTAAGTTTTGCTACAAATGGAACTTTTTGAACACAATTTTCATCACCATTTATCAGCATGGGTATAGAGCCTTGCTTTAATCTTAAGGAAGGTCCTTTTTTATCATACAAGCAATATAGGATATGTTTTCAAACATTTTGTACCTCAACTACCTGCTGATAATTATTTAGCATTAATACAGTCTCCAAAAATATAGGTATCTTAGCAGACTAGCCTGGGAGATCGTGGTGAAATCTTACTATAGTTACTAATTGTTCAAAGTATGAGAAGTGTTTTTGACCAACTTTGGATGATTGGGCAGTCAAACACTGAAATTTTTTGAATACTTACTGGCAGGTGCATAAACTCTATCCCTACAGGACCACAGTAGAGCTGCTTCAGGGAATTGGTGAGCTGGTCTAGTGAGGCATAATTCTCTTGACTATACAGAACAGAACCAGCACTGGGGTCCAGACTGGGACTAACTCCATATTGGGTTGGCTCCAGCTCTGGCACCCTGAAATGAATAATAACTTTGCTAAGACATAGAATACAGATGTCTTGATTGAAATTGTAAGACTGGGTACAATGACATTCAAGTTTTTGAAAACAATTGCTGCATTTAAACTACTCGCCAAAAATTTCTTGTGAAGGTAAACTCTCATATTTCTTAGAGTAATACAATATTACAGAGTGATCAGAATGAGAGGATCATAAAATTTTTGCAAAACTTGGTAGCAACTATAATTTTTCTTGGGAAAGAGTACATACATAGAAGAATATCCTTTCTAGAAGGAGATTAACAGGAGCTTCTTAATAAATAGATTTATATGACACAACACTTATCAACAGATTTACAAACAAACAATAATTAATATATTATTTACAAACAGAAAATGTTAGTTATTAACATGTAAGGAAGACTTGAACCCTGTAGTAACTTGAATAATTATTAATAACACTTACACTTGCTTGTTGGCATAGACAGGATTCACATCAGCCTTGAGGTGGCCATACTTGCGATAAGCATCAACCAAGCTGTACTCATTGCTGTGTCTAGCTCGAGCTGCCATAATGTCTTCTGGCACTAGGAGTGATTCAGATTTAGTTGTAAAATAAATACTACTACGTCAAACAATACATTAAACAAAATTAAATAAATCAAATGTTTCTATTGAAGAATACAAAAATTTGAAATGACCACTGCTAAGTTGCAATAAAATAGAAGTTCAATACTATTGATTGTAACTAGGCTGGTGTCACAGAGAAGCAACATAATAGAAATTCTATTCACAAATTTGTAGAACACACGAGTATTAGGCTTTCATTTAAGGAAAGATATAATTTGAACATTTCTACATTAATTGAGTAAAACTTGATGGCATTAAGAGTCTTCTAATTTTACTCTCACATCATTAATATGTTCAATTATGAATAACTACAGCCAAATTTCAAAAAGACACAGTCAGCAAAATTAGAATGAGTTACCTTGATAAGAAGAACTGGGCAACACAGTGTCCCCAAATGTTCCATTTGCAGCAAGCTGGTGCAAAGTTGCCTTTGAATTTCTCCAATATATAGCATTTTGTCCAATCACTTGAGCCTTCAATGTCTTAACTAATAATCTTCCACAATGCATGATTAGTTTTTAGAAATTGTAATTTATTACAAAGAGGATAAAGTATGACTATAATCTCTTATTCTAATGGTGACCTTGATAAATTGAATTAATCTATCTCAAAATGAGAGGTTTTGGATTTTTAACAAAAAGAAAGAAAAATAAAGAAAAAAAACCTGTAATACAAAGGAAAGCACATAATGATAAGAACAAATTACTTCATTTCCTTGTAAAGTCATGTCTCCAACAACTTCATACAACAACTGCATTCTTTAAACTTATTGACTTGAGACTAGTGGAATGATCTAGTGAAAAGCCATAGGAATTTAATTATCAGGACACTTACTACATGGCAACAGAGTAAGCCAAAACATGCTCAGTGAGAATGACAAGTAGGTAATGAAAAGGGAAAAACAAGCTGCATCACAGTCCACATCAAATGCAAATATATGGTAGCATGGCTCTAAAAATCATAAAAATTTTTGTACAAGGCCTTGCTTCAAGACAAATTATTTAAGTTAAGTCGATGACTATCAACTGCAGAACTAACTCAATTGAATTTTTGTGCTAAATTTAACTTTTCCAGGAATGATGGATAGCATAATACTATAAATGTATGCTAATATTTTTTTAAATAAATAATTTCTTACTCAATTTCTAACTTGAATGTGGATACTTGATGTTGTATAAATAGAATGATTCATGTTTTAAATTGCAAACTTCATAGAAATGGTCCCATACATTTATTAATACATTTATTAAGTGTTCTGTGGTTTAAAAAAACTAACTACAATAAAAAGCCAATCTGAAATATCAAGCAGAACTTTCATAGAATCACAGGTATAAACTATTGCTTCACTGGTGATATTTAAAAAAAATAGGAGTTGAAAATTAGGCAATTTTTAACTTTTACTGAAGAAATTAGGAAAGAACCATATGAATAGAAATTTGCCAAATTTTTTGGCATTTTTAACTTTTACTGAAGAAATTAGAAAAGAACCATATGAATAGAAATTTGCTAAATTTCCTGGCATTTTTGTCCAATTCTTGGGTAGCTTCAGCCAAATTTTTCATTTTCAGTAAAAAAACTCATTACTATGTTTGGTTTTTGCTAGAAACTGTGTTTTAACCCTAATTGCTTTGGTTTATTTTGTCATGCTACAACCTTGCAGTCAGTGATTTCTGTCCTTTATTTTGTTAAGTATTCTTTAGATGCCTTCTGTCTTACAAATTGCAGCAACTATGTTACCAGGCATCAATACTACAGATTATGAGAAAAAATACTGAAATTGTGAGAATGAAACAACCAAATTCCTGGTCTCAAGCAGACCCAATTCTGTATATAACAACTCTAACTGCTCAATATTGTGTTGCTACCAATGGTGAGGATACAAAGTCATTCACATGTACGTGTGCTTAAGAACATGTGCATCTTTGTTGTTAGTGCATGCACATTTTCATTGCCGGTGCATATCATATGCATCTTAATCACTAGTTTCTTTTTCAAAGTTTATTTGTTCCAATAGTTTTTTGTATAATTGACCATGACTTCACTGCTCAATATAGCAAAAACTACATGAAATCTGTAGCTTATGGAACACTGATGTCATTTGTAAGTCTGACAAGACACAGTTCTATGCAGGCACACGGAGCAGCCCGCTTGGTTGTAAAAGTTTATATAGTTCGCTAAATGACCTACCTAAGTACGGTAATCATTTTAGAACAAAATAGTAAAAATATTATTGATCTGACACCAAAAAATTGGCAAGAACAGATCTTGGTTGAAGAACATCTCAACAGACAAGGCTGTGTAAATAATAGCTTTTTTTCGTGGTCACATTTTCAATTTTTTAACCTATTAGATATGCAAACTTTTTAAATCTTTCTATTGTGTTATGTAGCCTCAGTATTAGGCCTTTAATGCCTATTGACAAAATTTTTCTATGTCAAATAGTTTTTGAGTTTTGGGGGTTTTTGTTAAAAAAACAAAACGTGGTCTAAGTTACCCCACCGGTCTAAGTTACCCCATTTTACAGTATCATGTTCAGGGAAATAATTTGCTGAAGGCAGATCAGGGAGCAAATGCGTTTCAAAATAAAATGACATTTATTTGTTAAGAATTGCTAGCAATTATTATCAACCGGGGCTACTCGGGATGATTTTGAACGTTTTTCATTCATGACTTCTTACCATGAAACATTTCATAAACAAGTTTAGGCTCATTTCAAAGCTCTTTGCAAGGGCTGTCACATGACTTCTCCAAAAAAATTCCATATGCTATTCTTAAGGTGCCAGAAGCAAAAAAAGAGTGTCCATGCATACAGAAGTACTCATCCATGCAGACATTTGAAGCATGCAGAGTGTACTCATCCATTACTAACAGTACTCTGAAGTCCTTCTCTTTCATTGTAGCTGATGTAGAGGTAGAATAAATGACATTTTCTGTGATTTTTACTTGTTTTTCCTTTATTGATATGATATTACCATATACATTAATTACCGTATTATTGATGCGATATTACCGTATCCATGAACATGCCATTGAGCATTTACAGCAACCTTGTCCACTGCAAGCTTCATATCAGCAGCCTAATAGCATTTTTTTTTTGTATCTGTAAGCTTACAGGATGGCTTGTAATTTCACACCATTTTAATTGGGTTAAGTGAATTTACTATAAAAAAAGATTGTGAAAAACATACCTGAAACAGAAAGTAATGTTTTAGTGACAACCATCATATGTTTTGGAGAAATAAATCATAGTTTGGGTCAATTACTTTTCATTCTATGATGCCTGGTGCACAATTCTATATATGACATTCTATGCACAATTTTGTGATGACCGATGATGCACTAGTTTTTCGATAAGTGAAATTTTTTTCGCCAAGCGAGGTAAATGTAATCAATATTCTTTGTTTTTAATCAATTTTTTTCTTGTCTGGAGCCTTAGCTAACTGAAGTTCTACTGTGAATGCGTTTATGGGGGTTTCCCAAATAGCCCAGGGGGGGGTGTCCTGAGTAGCCCAGCCGTGCGGAGATTGCCACCATTTTGTTTTGGATTGAGGTATGTAAATTCCACGAATAAAGTTTTCATGCTGACACTTGTCTGCCACTTTTTTCTAAGAAAATTTTTAATACAGCAAATATTTTTTTTACTACAGACCTTAGCAGAAGTAGGTAACTTTTCAAAATATTGTTTTTCACCATTTTTTTCAGGAATTTTTCAAAGCTAGTAAATGTAGTATTTTTGAACTTCCTTTATACTACATAGATAGGAAAAATGTTGATGTTTACGCCACTATATTTAGTTTTGCAATATTCCAATTAGTTTTGCTACTAAAACAGTTTTACGCCGTGTCGGAGGACTGTCCCGAGTTACCCCGCCCGTCCCGAGTAGCCCCAGTTGACGGTAGCACTTCTAAAACAGAGGACTACATTAATAGAGCTAAACTAAATTGCCCAAGTTAGTAGCTACAGGATGCCCTACCTTGTGCCACATACAAGAACCCAGACTCTAGGTGAGGGTCCAGCCTGGGTGGCTCAACCTGGAGCCTCTTTCAGCCAAAAATTACTATCACAAAATAATGTTTAATGCAAATGTGCAAACAAGATGGATCTCTTATGGGCAGGGCTCAAAAGGAGGCAAGGGAATATTTGTTTATCTGGTGGAGACAAATAGAGGCACCCTTCACACAGGCAGTCATTACAGTATTCAATTGATCTGCTCAGAGAAACCTCTACTTAAAACTCATGGATGCACCACAGGTGTGTTTCCTGAAGGTATAATATAAAGTTAGTTCCACAGAGTGTTATTTGTAGTTAGCATACTCAAATTGTTAGAGATTCCAGGCAGAAGTACAATATTATATCTGACTAACATTAAGATAGGTCAATATAAACTAGGTTCCATTTATTAAGACTACATTTGCTTCAGGGCATTAATTTCTATAAGGTAATCAGTCATGGCTTTAATATCTTCACCTGTGTTTCATGTGGGAAAGGGCCTCCTGGCAAGTTCTTTACAGATTGATCAACGTTCAGCAAGGTTAGTGTGTTTGACAAAAGTTCGGGCCTGAGCATGCAGATGGCAGTGGAGCAGCAAGATCTATTTTTCCTACACACTGGTCACAGTTGCACATAGGGTTATCAACAATTCTGAACCTAGCCAAGTGTACTCTCACTCCAGCATGACCCATCCGAAGTCTAGCAAGTGCTGTTTCCACAAGTCTATTTTGGTTAAGTGCCCAAGGCCAATTGCCTACTCTATCTTTAATTTGGCAGAGGAGAAGGCTCTTTCCTGAAGCTTTGGTGATATTAACCCATTCCTGCTGCCAGTGCTCAATAAAAACAAGCCAGATATTTCTTACCGTCTCTTCCTTTGACCTAGGAGTGATTGTACGGGTACTTGCCCACTCCCCGAAGGGAGTGGGTGAGTGATGCTGCATGGTCCGCTTCCTCATTCCCAGCAATGCCTCGATGACCTGGAATAAACTGTAGTTGGAGGTCATGTGGGGATGCCAGCGCCATCAGCTTTTCTTGGATCTGAAAAATAAGATGTACATATGAATGAGGTTTTCTATCAGCAATTAGGTTAAGTGAGCTAAGGGAGTCTGTAAATACTACAAACTTCTCATTACTTTCAAGGTTATTTTGAGCCCGCTCAAGCACTTCATGGATGGCAAATAGTTCTGCTTCAAGGACGGATACCTCTGGACGGAGTTTCCAATTGAGGAGAACTCCTTGGGATGGGACCACCATAGCTGCTGATGCAGAAGTTGAAGGTTCTGTAATGCAAGAACCATCAGTGTAGGCTGTTGTAAAGTTTGTAAACTAGGTCTGCAGAAGGTCTTGAAAGATTTGTAAGGCCATGTTGGATGTGAGGCCTGTTACAGGAGTTGATGAAAAAATTGTTAGGATGTGTTTATGGATATTGAACCAAGGAGGAAGTGGTGACAGTAAAGAATGTCTCAATGGCATGGGAAGAAGGTAGATTATGTTGAGTAAAGATTGCACAAGACAGAGCAGTCAGGGAAGGCAGTAATGAGGCAGATGCTGGTGGATATGGATCATTTCTTTCAGCACAGAAGAGATTGCTAATGATGGAGGACATTGGAAGTGTGGTAAGTCTGTGATAATATCGACACAGTAGTTCTTGATGATGGATTGAAAGAGGAGGGATATTAGCTTCCACCTCAAGTGAGCAAACTGGAGTGGTTTTTCTACTTCCTAAGGCAATTCTGAGACAATGGATCTGGATTATATCAAGTTTTTCAAATAGGGCACCAGCAAAGAGTGGGGCTGCATAGTCTAGGCGGCTGAGGATTTAAGTTTTATATAATTTCAGTAGGAGGAGCCGATCTGCGCCCCATTGTCTGTGGGCAATACATTTCAGCATGTTCACAATTGGAAGACATGATGTTCTCAGGGCCTCTACTTGCGTTTTCCAGCGTAGTCTAGGGGCATCCAAGGAAACCCCAAGGTAACGAAATTGGAAAACTACTTCAATTGGGTGGTCATTACACAGTAAAGAGGGTGAATTTACCTTCCTGCTGGTAAAGTACATGCATTTGGTTTTGTTTATATTGAGCATAAGGCCGCATTGACGAGCCCACTTGCAAAATATATCAAGTTTGTTCTGCAGCCTAGTGAAAACGGCTCCCATGTCTGCATCCCTGGTGAAAAAAGCAACATCAGCATATTCAGCACATTTCACTCCAGGGGAAGAAGGTATATCATGCATTAGTACATTGAAAAGGGTAGGAGAAAGAATGGCTCCTTGAGGCACCCTTGAGCCAGTTTTCCACAGTGTTGAAAGTTCATCCTCAAAGAATACATGAAAACGTCTGTCAGACAGACATACCCTGAGCTATCTCAGCATAATACCCCTAACTCCACATCTGCTCAACTTAAATAAGATGCCATTATGCCAAACTGAGTCAAAGGCACTTGGAAAGTCACAGAAAACCACCACCAGCAGCTGTCTGCTGTTCAGTGTGTCTCATATAGCAGTGGTGAGTCGCCACCTCGTCAATGGCTGACATGCAGGCACGGAAACCACCCTGGCTTGGTCGGAATGCTTGGTTAAGTTCAAGAAAGTAGGTAAGGCGTTTGTTAATCATCGATTCAAACAGTTTTCCCACACATGACAGCAGTGAGATTGGGTGATACGATGATACATGAGTAAGGGGCTTGCTGGGTTTAGGGACTGGAATTATGGGAGCTGTTTTCCATTCAGTTGGAATTGTGCTGGAAGAAAAACTATCATTGTGGATGTTTAGAAGCCAGTGTTTGTATTCTGGGGTGAGATTTGATAAGTGTTTATTATGTATTCTGTCTAGACCAGGTGAAGTGTTTTTAAGGTTATGGAGACAGTTTTCCAACTCATGGGAGTGCAAAAGGCTGGTTTATGTTGGTATCATCATCAGCAGTTAGTGAGAGGGCTAGGGGTAGTAGTATTGTTTCTGGGAATGTAGCTGGAGTGGGAAAATTGAGGATGGTTTGGTAGTATGTGGCTACAGCATCTGCTTTCAGAATTGGGTCAGCTATTATGGCATTATGGGTCAGGAAGGGTTGGGATTTTTGTTGGAAAGGGGTGTGTAGTCATCTGATGCATTTCCATAGAAGACAAACAGGGGTGTTGGATGTCTGAGAGTTACAGAACTTTTCCCATGATAATCTTTTGGCCAATCGCACCTCCAACTTAACTTTGGCTTCCATTCTCTTATACTGCATCAAGTGGTCTCTGGAGGGTTAGGGGATAAGGAGTTGTTTGGCAATTATTTTATTTTGGACTGCTGTTGTGCATGCTGGGGTCCACCAGGGTTTGTTGAATTTAGGGGAGATTTTTGATTTTGTTTGTGGAAATATGCTAGAGCTGGTTGATATGATGTTGTAATTGAAATTATTAACACTCATCTCAAGGTCTGGGGAGTGGTTGGTTCCCATTTGGCTGATGACTGTCTGCCACCAAGGCTATGAGCCTTCCTCAATAAGATCTGCCAAGGTTGTTACTGTGGATATTGGTTGCAAGTCAGTGGAAACAATAGTGAGGTCCAGAGTAGAGAATGAGTTTTGATAGACATTAAAATAGGTAGGTAGTGCAGGGGGAGGGTCACTAGAACAAAGCCATGGTGCTGTAGTAGGAAGTCACTTAGGTTTCTGCCAGCAGCATTGGGGGTGTGTCCTGGTTCCTATTGAGGGCCATGGGCAATAAAGTCCCCTATAATTATAGATGAGGGCTCTATTCAATTAAAATAGTGTTCATACTCAGAGGTTGATATGGCTTTCCTTGGGTTATATAAGTTAATGATTGAGAAAGAATTATTTTTTATGAGTATTTTAACTCCCTGAACCTCTAAGGAAGATGGTAGGAAAGGCTGCAGAGTGAGATCAAGATATGGTATATCACTTCTTATTAGTATTGCCAGGCCACCACCCACTGTTCCATCTTCTCTATGCTTGTATATTGTTGTATAGTTAATAAAGTTGGGCTCATATTCAGCAGTTAACCAGGTTTCACTTAAGCAAATAAGGTGTGGCTTTGTTATGTATGTGTGGAGTTTAAACTTTAAAGTTACTGAGTTTATTTCTTAGACTTTGACAATTCCATTGTATTATTCTTATTTCCTTGTTGGAGGTCATTTCATAAGAGATTCTTGTAGTGGTTGTTTCTTCATGAAAGTGCTTGTTTCTTTGCATTCATTTACTTAATTTTTGAGTTAAATTTGAGGCCAGTTCTCTGCCTTTGGGGTTAATGGTGCGTTACTTTTCCTTTTGTCGGCCTTGTCCAATGATTGCGGATGGTTCAGTGGGTACCTCAATGACTATGGGTGTCAGGGGGACTGGGTTCTTATGTGGTCCAGGGCTATGAACTCTTGAGACTTTGCATGGTCTATTTCTTATTGGTGCTGAGCATGGGTTGTTTATCAATTGAGTTAATAAAGCCAATGACGGGTGCCTGCGAGTAAGAATCTGTCCTTGTATCTGTGTTTTTGTTTTTGAAGGGAGAGTGAGATATCCTGTTTTGACTTGTTTCTTCAATATTTATATTGGAGGTTTTGTGAACGGCTTCATTAGGTTTGAGTTTCATTATCAAGTTTCATTATTTCTCCATTATCAATTGAGTTAATAAAGCCAATGAAGGGTGCCTGCAAGTAAGAATCTGTCCTTGTATCAGTGTTATTGTTTTTGAAGGGAGAGTGAGATATCCTGTTTTGATTTGTTTCTTCAATATTTATATTGGAGGTTTTGTGAACTGCTCCATTTAGTTTTAAACCTAGGTAAGTGTGCTTTCACTCCAGCATGACCCGTCCTAAGCCTAGCCAGTGCTGTCTCTGCCAGCCTGTTTTGGTTCAGTGCCCAAGGCCAATTGCCTATTCTATCTTTGATTTGATGAAGGAAAAGGCCCTTTCCTGAAACTTTAGCACCATTTACCCACTCTCTAGCAAAGCAAAATGGATATCTCACACTGTTTCTTCCTTTGACCTGGGAGTAATTGTACAATACCAAAGGGTGTGAGCCTGCAATGCTGCGTGGTCAGCTGCTTCGTTCCCAGCAATGCCCCGGTGAACAAACTGGAGCTAGACATCATGAGAAGTTACCAGTGCCATCAGCCTGCTCTGGATCTGGAAAACAAGGCGAGTGTAAGTTTGGGGTTTCCTGTCTTTAATTAGAAACAGTGAATTGAGGGAGTCTGTAAAAATGACCATTTTTTCTTGATATCTGAGGTTGCGTTGTGCCCACACCAGTGCCTCATGGATGGCAAAGAGCTCTGCCTCAAGAACTGAGACTTCAGGACGGAGTTTCCAATTGAGGAGTACACCTCTAGAGGTCACAACCATGGCTGCTGATGAGGAGGGCATGAGTTTGGTGATTCGAGATCCATCAGTTAAGGCTGCAGTGAAGTTATGAAAACGTGTCTGTAGAAGATCTTTGAAGATTTGTGAAGCAGAGTTAGATGAGAGGTCTGACACAGAAGTTGATGCAAAGGCTGTTAGGATGTTGTGTTGGATGTTGTACCAGGGAGGGAGGGGAGAGAGGAAAGGATATCTCATTGGTGTATGTAGAGAGGGGCAAATTATGTTCTGAAAAAGTGGCTCATGCAAGAGGTGTGAAAGATGGTAATAGGGAAGAAGATGTTGGAGGGTATGGGTCATTTCTTTCCGCACAGAAAAGATCATTGGGTATGGAGCACATTGGAAGTATGTTGAGTCTGTGCTCTGTGGTAGTATCAACACAGGAGCTGTGCACCTCCACCGTTGCAACATCTTGGTGCTCGAGTTCTAGAGGAAGAGCAGTCCCTAACACTATGGGGGCCCCCGCAACCAACACAACAGGTTGGACCCCTGCAGTCACTAGCGTTGTGCCCAAAATTTTGGCACTTGAAACTAGACTCCTGCGTCTCGAAATAATTTTCTCGAAATGAACCGGGACAGACGAAACGAGACGAGAAAATTCCGGGAAAAAATAACGGGACAGAGGGTAAAATTTGTCCCGGAATAAACGTATGAACCGAGACAAGACTTCTGTCCCGGACTTTAAAACTTGTGTCCCGGTAAATTATGAACCAGGATGAGACAGACAGATTTGAAACGAGACATAATGAGACGAGACGAGATTTGTCTTAATTATTTAAGACAAAACAAGTTTTTCGATTACGATACGAATCATTTCGAATACATGTGTTGAAGAATGACAAGTTAGCCCTTTATTGCTAATAGGGCCATAGACAGTTACCAGTTAAAATTGAGTTAATTGCAGATTTAGCAAAATTTGTCTGACTATCTGACATGGCAGTTAATTAGTGGTCCGACAAACACCGCAAACCTGTCGATGTATGCATGGCTGAGTATTGAGTCAATTCTTTTTTGAAGATCAAACTATTATATTTTTTCCAACTTAAACTTTGTTGTATTTTAAAATGTTGTTGATATTTCTTTCCAAACTTTTTGTTGAAGGAGATTGCTTAAGGCAAGATCGATGAATATGATTCTGTGATTGAGCTCGAGGCAAATCAAAGTCTGTCCAGTCAGCCAATGTCACCAGTTACAGCTAGTATGGCCTCCTTCAAACCATCATAGAACACAATTTTTGAAAAAAACTTGTTTTTCCATTGTTATTTGCCTGTCAAGTTTAAGTACCATAATAAACCACAACATGTATTCATAGCAAAAATCATTTCAATTGCCGAGCTCCAATCCGAATAGTAAAAGGATACGTCTCAAGTTATTATATAAATGCAGAGGTGGGCAGTAGCGCGCTACATGTAGTGGCCTCTACATTTTCAGTAGCGGTAGCGGCGCTACATTTAAGCAATTGTAGCTGTAGCGGTAGCGCCCGCTACATATTTAAGTAGCGATACGAGGTTTTGCCGCTACAGCGCTACCGCTACATTTATAGATAAAGCCTTTAGGTTTTACTTAATAGTATAAAATATTAGTTAAAAACCAGCATGATACATACATAATATAAATTACAGAATAAAACTGTACGAAAGTTTTCGGTGTAATGTTGTCAACCTCAGCCTGTTACTAGTGTCAACATGTTAGTTGTTAGCATTTTCAGTAGCGGTAGCGGCGCTACCTTTAAACAATTGTAGCGGTAGCGCCCGCTACATTTAGAGCATGTAGCGGTAGCGGCCGCTATATTTCAAAGTAGCGCTGCTCAGCTCTTTATAAATGTATGATGGTAAGCCAAAGTTTATACCACATCAATAATTGATTCGTCTCATTATGTCTCGTTAAAATGGCTATAAATTCCGGGAAATATTAAGGTGCCTATTTTAACCGGGATGTCTCGTCTCGTCTCGGTATCGCCCGGAATTCCTACGGAGGGCTGAAAATTGTCCCGGTTTTTATTGCGAACCGGGACAGAGCCTGTTGTCTCGTCTCGTCTCGGAATAAACAAAATGCCAAACGCAGGAGTCTACTTGAAACATTGCCATGGCTTACTAACACATGTTTCCACTTTGAATCGCTGGTAGCCCAAGTATACAAAGGGAGAGAGAGATTTAGCTGCAAAGATCACTTTGAACATTGATGTTGGGACCCTATCCCTACCTTTGTGTATTCTCACTGCTGAGGCGTCACAGTATCTTGCAAGTTGCAACTCATGAGTTAGATCCTCATCTGAGGTCTCATTACCAAAAGGACCTGTCACACCTGTTGACATTACTTGATTGAGTGGAAGACGGCATTTAACCTTCCAAGTCCCAATTTCTGTTGTGGAAAGGAGATGAGGTATGCATGGTGCTGATGGGTTATGTTTTTCCATGTTAATAATCACAAGTCCTCTACTAATGTTCTATTGCATTCCCTTTATAGGGTAAACGTGGTATATTCCGACATCGTGAGTAATTCCGTCACCTCTCCAGCTTTTCCTTTATATTAAGCTTTGTTTTAGTTCCATGCGTTTGTTGATGGTTGAAATGGTGACGTCATACATTTGCGCGTCAAAATACTGCCAAAACACTAGGTCTTGGCCATCTAGTGGGAAAATATTGAGATCCAAAGAGAGACAATGCATGCCACCTGGTGAGATCATCGAAAAATTTGTCAAATTTGACAGTTGACCTTGCTCTACCAAATAGTGAATAACTGTTTTTATAGGAAGAATATTATGGTTTGAGACTTTTAAATACGTCTGTGAATATATTAGGAATCCTTTAAGTATACTTGTATTTGCCGATTTCAAGTCCTAAATAAATTAATAGATGATTAAGTTGAGAAATGGATTTAGACACATGAAAACTAATTCCGACACAACTTGAATTGGACACACACAGATCGTTCCAAGCTTTGTACAAAAATTGAAATTTGCTTAATTAAAAGCCTAATAGCTGTTTATTAAAACGTAATTAAGTAGTGTTCAATATTCGTTAGTGTTCTAATTCAAAGCCATGTTGTATCCCAATACAGCTCACACAGCGAACGGAATTTGAACACGTGGATCATGGTGGATGTCGGTATTACGTATCAGTTAAATTTGAAGCGCTGACGCAATACGACTCACCACGTGTCAAATATTGCCACACACAGTGACGGAATATAGGGATTTGGTAGGTTTCCATTCTAAAGGCTTTTTAATAAATATGGCAACATTTTGTGATGTTTCATCGTTGCTGACGCGTAGTGCAGTGTTTTGAGAGTCACGTGAAGCCAACAGAACTTACGTAACGCATACGGTTTTCTTTAAAGTTTTTCATTTCTCAATGCGTCCTTAATATGTCGGAATATACCGCGTTTACCCTACCAATTTTACCAAAGTACAAGTTAGCTAAAGCTTTACTGAGAGCTATGTCATTTGCAAAGAATTTTGATACTGGGCATAATGTTGCGTAAATCTGGAAGACTGGAAGAGGCTCCACAACAATGACCAGATCATGGTTAACATTACTATCTGTAGGGTTTTCAGATAGATCTTGAGAGCATGAAGAGGAGAGGCCTTCTGACCAACCCACTGTGCAGAGAGTGAACGAAGATTTAAAGACCTACGGCGACGCATTATCGGCAAAATTTTCGCCTTCAGAAGATCTTGCCGACACATTTAGATTGAAATTCTTGCATTTAATATATTTCTCAGTCTTCAGCCAACTATTTAGAAAAAAAGTAAGGTTTCCGGTACGTTGGAAGTACTTTAGAAAGCTAAAATA
Source organism: Hyalella azteca (assembly GCF_000764305.2). NCBI lineage: Eukaryota > Metazoa > Arthropoda > Malacostraca > Amphipoda > Hyalellidae > Hyalella > Hyalella azteca. Next base: position 853,471 of record NW_025932756.1, read on the forward strand.
GTTCTACTATTTTAGTTGACAATATACGCAAGTATATTGACTACGCGAGTCGAACTGACAATAATAAAATGTAAGACATGTCCGGGTTACTTCTGACTCTTCCGCTCGTCCGCCTTGTCGGATACGAAACATACGGTAATTGTAAACTGCGGCTATTATACATACAAAATGTAAACAGACGGTGTTCAGTGTTGCCATATGACTTTGGAGAAAATTTCTTCTAAAATAAAGTTCTAGATTTCTTATTCACCAAATTTCCGTATCAAGAAAAATCATATATTATTGAAAGATAATTAAAGGCATACTGTACTGACTACTACTGATGTACTGAGTAATGTGAGTATTACGTCTGTTCCTCCACAAACTGCTCGTGCGCGGCAGCGCGACGTAGAACTGATGGCCGGGATTGCGCTAACACGTGCGCGAAGAGAATAAATTTTCATTACATTGCTCCAACTGTGCAAAGCAATAGCTTAAAAAAGTGAAAATGCGCGAGAAAATTCACCGAAAACATACATCATCCTGAGTGTGGGTTTCGGTTGCATTAGAGCGGTCAGACTGCTTTATTACTTGTTCAGTTGACACTTGCTGTACAACCGGACTGTTTTTAGGGTAAAATTAGTTATTTGGGGTAACACGCCATACCCAGGATGGTGCCATTTTCCACGGATTAATCCGGCGTAAACGAGGCTCCAAGCCCTTCTACTGGCGTACAACGCGGCGTACAAAGAGCTAAAATAACGTTATTGGCGCACACGCCCGGCGTACGTCTGCATCTGGCTTGTTTCGACGTACCGTACGTCCGCATCTGGCTTGTCTTGGCATACGTCCACATCTGGGTGATCTGGCTTGTCCCGACGTACGTCCTCATCTGGTTTTGAGCATTTTAGTGCATACTAATGCGTTTTATGGCAATTAAGGGCCTTCTAATGCAATCTAGTGCGTTCTATTACGATCTAGTGCGTTCTATTACGATCTAGTGCCTTCTAATGCGATCTAGTGCGTTCTATTACGATCTAGTGCGTTCTATTACGATCTAGTGCCTTCTAATGCGATCTAGTGCGTTCTATTGCGATCTAGTGCGTTCTATTACGATATAGTGCCTTCTAATGCGATCTAGTGCGTTCTATTACGATCTAGCGCGTTCTATCACGAACTTTATTATATTATTAACAACATGGCACATTATAACAACATAACACATCATAACATAGCACAGTATAACAACACACCATATTATAACAACATAACACATCATCATCTAGCACATATAACAACATAACATAACACATCATAACATAGCACAGTATAACAACACACCATATTATAACAACATAACACATCATCACCTAGCACAGTATAACAACATAACACATCATAACATAGCACAGTATAACAACACACCATATTATAACAACATAACACATCATCACCTAGCACAGTATAACAACAT